>NW_026015466.1:0-46981 GCF_020379485.1 Brassica napus | reverse complement strand
TAAAATTTAAATTGTGGTTATTTACACAAGTATAATAATTTTAAATTATTTTTTGAGAACTAAAATTATCACTGCTTGGCTAGTCTGAGTTTGGCTTTCGGTCCAAATGGTTAATATGTTGGGCTCTAGCAGATGATCGGTTCACCTCTTGGCATTAGTCGGAAGATATTTTAAACTTGGATCAGGCAGTGTGATAGTCAGTCTACTCTGTAGCACTTAGATGACTGGATCATCAATAGGATATATCAAAAAAATAAAAATAAAAATAATTTAAAAAATCTATAAACAAATATAATATATTGATGATTCAAATACAATAAGAATGTTATGTGTAGACATATTATATATAATATATGGTACATTATATATCTATAGTATTAAATATATGTGCACTATTCATTTATACAAAAATATTACATCTGCACGGACGCGCGGATCAAAGGCTACTTATACAATATTTTAGTATATATATATATATATATATATATATATATATATATATATATTTAAAATATTATATATTTAAGTAATCTTTAGTTGTAAGTAGGATATAATCGTTAGTTTTACTTTTACTTCTACATCTATCAATTTTTACTTCTAAAATTTTCTCTTGTTTTACTTTTACTTTTAACTAGGTTTTTCACCGCGCTACGCGCGGTTTGGACATTTTGAATTTGTTAATCTATTGTATTTTATTACTACCTATATAATTTATTTTGTTTAAGTTTGTATTTTTTATAACTCTTAATGAGCTATATATTTTCATTAGTTTTGCTTTGTTTTTCTAGTAGATTTGAACTATGTCTTTCTAAAAAATTATACTCTATACCACATATATTTTAATATTATCAAATAGAATTTCTATTCCTTACCAGATAATGGATGTCATGACTAACACATATGAATTAATTTGATACTACTTTTTTTCTTTTCAGTGTTATTCTCCTTTGACATATACATAATTTTATATTTTTGTATTTTTTCAATTCTCATTTAATATTTTGAATAGTGTTTATGAAATTATTGAAGTAAATTTTGTTTAATGGTGTTACGGTGAATACCGACTTCCGGCACTGCTTTTATTATTAATCTTAAAATAGGGAGCATATGGTAATTAATATATATATTTTTTAAAAAATATTTTTATGTATTTTTGAATTAATGCTGTTAGGAATATGATTTTTATTTTTCCATTTTTGATGTTTTTAACTTTGTAAAAGTATCTATTTTTCATCATTATAACCTACATTTTTGTTGTTTATTTTTCTATTGTATATATAATAAGTATACATAAGTATACATCACCTTTATTTTTGCCTTTCAGCTTTAGAGGTTGATTCTTTGTATGGTGTATATTTTTCCATTTATATTTCTTAAGTCGGTCTTTACTATATGTTTAATTATATTCACGTTTTAGTTATTGTAATTTTTAATTTACGTGCTTCTCTAGGTTTGCAGTTTTGCATTTGTTTTTGTAACTTGCGTTCTTTTATAATTGTGATATAAGTTTTTAGGTTTTTTCTTCTTTTATATATTTATAAAAATTATTTATTTTTGCATTTTAAACCAAAGTTGTAGTTTAAAACAATAAGTAATATGATAATAGTTGTGATTTCTTAAATTGATTAACTCTTTTTTTTTTTGTGTTGTGTCTCATGTTACATTTTTATAATTTTCTCGCAATTCTTTTCACACTTGTTGTTAATTATACATTTGCACACTATTTTAATATATGATAAACAATATTGTAATAGCGTTTGAAATATTTTTATCCAAAACACTTATATATTCATCAAATATAAAATATTTAATCTTTTTAAACCCAGAAATTGAACTGTTTTTAAGTTAATAATTTTTAATTATCCATATCACATAAAAATTGAGAATAAATATATAATAGTAGTTGAGTAAAATATTTTTAGATAACATGTTACTGTTTACTTTATCACCATTTTCAAATGTTATTTGTTTCATCCACTTCTTTGGGGTATTTTTTTTTTGTCAACTCTTTGTCGTAAGTTAAATTAATGATTCCATTTAATTTTCTTTACTCGGATCTATATAACGGAAAGCATAGAGAGAGAGAGAGATATGTGCACAAGTGCATCACACTCTTTCCAAACCATGTAAATGATCACTTAGAAAACAACTTTTCAATAGAAAAATAGAAGATGAATATATCATTTGAGATAGATTGAATTTGTAAGATCCATCTCGCAACATTATGTAAATTAGACTCACTCAACAAAAAAATATTTTTCAAATGGTTTGATACTATATAATAATTGCATATATAAAAATTACAATTTCATATATTGAATGATGAAAAAGATAAAAAGTTTGGTCCCTATAAATAACTTAAAGTGAAAACCACTACCCAAAACTTGATATATCATATAAAATAAACCATGACTCTCCAAATTAAGCAAAGCTTCTTGGCCTGAGAAAGATTCCACATATCTACACTCTTGTTTATTAAAAGATCTTGTTTACACAAAATTAACAAACTTAGAAGGGAAGAAGCGTCAATGTTTGGATATGAAAGGATGGTGCTCTTTTGATTGAGGATCTACCTTAGGCGTGAGATTGTTACCATGAAGTAGATCACAGATCTTTGAGTACATCACACATGTGACGGGTCTCCTCCACCACCACTACTTTGTGATGCGAGCTTGAATTTTCCGTCAGGTTAATCTTCTCAAACATATATTGCTTCTCTGCCTCAGCCTTGGCCAACCTCTGTTCAGAAGTTACTTGCGTATTCCTCCTCAAACTTTTCCGTTTTCGTAGTACAATCTTTACAACCTCTCAGACTCCCGTTATGCTTTGTTAGCTTTAAGCTATAACATGGCTGCCTCTGCTAGATTCAGCCTCGCGATACCCTCGACCTCGTCTATATTAAGTTTTTTCTTATGTCTCTCTGTTTTCAGCTCTGGTACTTCTTTGGCTTTGTCTTCAAGCTCTCTATTGTGAAGTCTCGAGAGCCAGGTGTAAACTCCTGAACATCATTGTCTTATCCTCACACTTTCCATTTTACTCACCCTCACATGCAACTATTTGCAGCGTCTAACTCGATCTCTTCAGAAACATGGTGATGAAAAAGGTTAGACTAAACAGACAGAGTAATATTCACATCCGATTCTCTCAAACCTGATAACCACGTAGACTGTGCCTTCTTCTCCCCCAAGATCGTGACACTGGCGGTCGAGAAAGACTTTGACGTTGTGTCGCAACTTCTCAATGGATTCATCCAGAGCCAACTATTTCCTAGATTCGAGTGTTTACCCGTCCGCGCCATCAATCTATATTTCCGTGCGAATATACTTGGCTGAATGGTTGCAGCTTGCAGGCATCCTGAGGTGCTATCAGACGCACACCTTCTCCATTTTCAAAACTCTTCGCAGCGTCTAAGTCGATCACTTTAGAAACATGGTAATGGAAAGGGTTAAACTAAACAGACAATAGTATTATTCACTCATAAATAAACAAAAGAACCGTACACTTTCAATCAGTATTTTACCTTGGAAAACATTACTATTAATTTGCCAGCTGTTGTTTCTGCTAACCCACCGCAAATCTTCTCAAGAATCCTCACAATTACATAACAGCTTCGTACCTCTCAAAACTACACTTCTATCGATGTTAGCAACAAAAAAAACTACACTTCCATGGAAAATCCTGCTAACAAAGTCGAGAACCTTAATCCACGATTCTCGATCACAGTTTGGTGCATATTGCTGAAAAACGTTTTAACCAAACTCTACAGCTCAGAAGTGCCATTTCCTGACCGACACTTAGCAACATTTCTTTGTTTTGTACGCCTGTTCATTAAAAAATAAAAAAGCTCAGATTAGTAATATACCTTGTATAATGAACTCGGAAGTGTTCATTCGATATGGCTTCTACGCCTACGCCTGACATAAGCTCAAGAAGGACTCCACAGTTTGACCCACGAAAAAGGACTCCAGAGTTATATACCTTTTACCATCAGAATAATAACAGTATTTTAATGACAAATTAAAGATATATGAAGTATTTTTTGGTGTTAGATATGCGTCTAGCTTACTTGGGCTCCAGATATCCAACTGTGCCATGGACAATATGCCGGAGACATGAAAGGCTCTGTCAACTGCCAATTTAGACAAACTGAAATCGCCCGCATGTGTTTATCAGGTAAGATCATCTTACTTGTCTTCAGGTCCATCTGTATGATCTCTTGAACACCATGTGCGAAGATGCTTGATCCTTACATAAAGACAATCAAAACCATTCAAAATCAGGTACAACAAAATTCTTGGAACAAAGATTAAGGACTCTTTTTGCTCTGTAATAATCTTACCGTTTTGCTTTGTAATAATTTTTTCATAGTGTTTTTTATTCCTGTTGTGGCTGCATCTTTTTACGATTTGTTCTCACCCAGAGCAAACCGAATAGAAATCTTGAAAATTCTCCATATACCAGATCAAATAGCTGAATGACAAATATTTCGAATGGTTAACGCTTGGCCATGAAACCATTATATGAATAAAGGAATGAACCTGAAGAAGGGAAGACATGAACATATGAAATTCATGTGTGTTCGTTCGTTCCTAAAAATCAGAATCGCCACACGGCCAAAACAATTTAACAGCATACTGCACGGGAGACTTTCCGGTGGTGACGGGAGACTTTCTAGTGGATTACTATCCATTGGGTTTCATCGCCATAGCTTCAACTTCTTTAGTGGAGGTTTTCGTTTTTGACTGGATTAAATCTAGGCGAAGGGTTTATAAAGAAGGAAAAACAAAGGATAAGAAATGAATTCGTAAAGAGGAGCTTGAAGAACACAATTTATTGATAATATTGGTAGCTATAACGTAGATTTCATGAAGATGTAACCGAGAAGACGAAGTGAGAGAAGCAGAGGCGGTTGATCGAAGCTTCCTTTTATCTTTATTTTCGACAATAACTAATGACATGGCATAAAGGATTTCCCTGATTGGTTGATTTTTTAATCTGAGGTGGACACTCTCCCCGCTCTAGTTATCTCCCTTTTAGTATAGTATATATATTTTTACTTTTATTAGATTTTAATACTTATAAGCGCGGAAAGATCTCACTCCAATTACCTTAAGGAGTGAATTACTCTCTCAAATAAGATGTTCAATTGTAATACTCAAGGATTGAATCCACAAGGAGCTAGGGAACCAAATAAATCTAATCAGAATGATTAACCTAGGTTATTTATGTTTAAATGTAAATAACATGTTGTGAGCAAGGCAGTTGCTCGATTGGCTTGATTGAGTTTTTGGCACTTAAATGAAATAGTTAGACTTAGGATTTCTATTCAGGTAATCAGGATTATAATCCTACAGATGCCTAACAGTTTTATGCATGATATAATAGAGCTCAAACACTTATGAACAAACCGATCGGCGTTCGCTTTCTAGGTTTGTCTATTGACCAGATATAAGTGTCGATCGATGATTCTAGAGGAATATCAATCGATACACCTTTTGCACCGTCGATCGATTATTTTATAGGAATATCGATCGACATGTTCTTAGTCAAGCTTTACGCGCAGGTTGAATAATGCTCACTAGGCTTACTAGATCAGCCTTCGCCTTACTCTAACAATCCTAGCTCAATTAGGACGGATTCATGGTGAGATTCAAGTGTTAACTTGTGCCTAAACTCCTAGGTCAAGGTTCTAGCTAGCTAAACTAAAAACATGCATTAATGACAGTTCTAAGGATGAATATCCTAACTTAGCAATCTATAGTTGGGGCTAATCCCTCATAACCTATTTAAACCCTAAACCTAACAATATAACTACTCAGACATAGGTAAGCAATTCATAACAACAATAAAGTATAAAAACTGCATAGATAGATAGATAATAATGGAGTTTCTATCACAAATCTCTTTGGATCTTTTCTCCAACTCTGCTAAAATCCTAGAAAACCTTTTGCTGTGAAAATAAGAAAACAAGAAAGCACACTTTGCCTCTAACACTTTGGCAAGCTATAAATATTAGGTTAAAACTCGTCAGGGATAATCATGTAAATTGGTGAAGTCTTGGGCTATAAGTCGGCTGGAACCAAACGGGCTTCTGCGCGCTTCGCTGTCGATCAATGTCACAAGATGTGCATCGATCGATTATTGTCTCTGAATGTCGACCATTGGTCTTGCTTGATGGTCACCTCGGATGCTCTCTCCAATTATCTCCAAAATACTCCAAAATCATCACTTTCTTCCAAATCACTCATGATCCTATAAATATACTAAATAGACTCTAAAACATAATAATTAGTTTTTAAAACACTTATAAACCATGGCTAAAAGTGGATAAAAATCCATGGCCTATCAACTCCCCCAGATTTACCCTTTTGCTTGTCCTCAAACAAAATATACAGGCAGTCTCTCTGAAAGAGATTTGAAAATAGCAGGGACTCACAAATTTAAAAATCAGAATCATCATCTTAGAAAATTCTAATCTCAGAAGCACACTATACCATATCCTAGTCTAGCAACCAAATTCACCTAACCAACAACTTAGGAAATTCTGTCTGACAATCCCTTCTACCAACCTTAATTCTTGCATAAATAAAAGTGTAGGTTTTACCTTGGCCTAATAGCTCATAATATTAGCTCCAGCGTGGCCTTGCATGACTCTCCTCTAGTGATCACCCGAATCTAATCCATGGTCTTGAGGTCCAGAGCCAGTGGCAGTGGTATAAAACAGTTCAACACCTTGAAGAATCATACCTCGAGTTGCCTCGGTAACCATTGATCCCAACGTATAGCTGAATAAGACACTGCACCAATACTTCAGTTATGATTTCATCAACTTAAAAATCATTCTTTTCAAAAAAAAAATCATACAAAAAAGCTACACAAAAAATCTAGAATAACTTACCAACTTTAAATTTTGCAAACTTTATCTGGAAAACTTACCTCTTCAATTTTTGCAAACTTTAGTTTGGGGATCCTGCCGCTCAAGACTACATTAAAGCCAGTGTCACCAGGATTGAAATGAAATTTCTCTTGATAACTTGAAGTAAACAATAGGTATCAGCAAAAGAAGGTCAACCTCTTTCCAACTCCAAACTTGACTCACCTGCTGCTCCATCATGAATATGTGACTTCCTATAAGCCCTGAGGTCAATTGAGTTGTAATGTGCATTATTTGCCTCCTCAAGGAAGATAACCGGTATTACTACACTAAAATCCATTTTCAGCTTCTGCATCATGTGTTAGAAACCCATATCAAACCATTGAAGCACAACTATATAACAGCTACATGTCGAAATGACATCTCATCATGTTGACGAACGTACAAAAACAACTATTGAAGTACCAAAGAGAGATCAAGATGAAAAAGATCACCATGCAATGGTAGGATGGTCCTTGTAAGGCTTGGCTCGATGAAAGTAGTCTTCTCTTTGTACTTGACAGAAGTAATATCCATCAAAAAGTTTGTGTATTCATGGATGCAAAAGACAAATGATTGGAGATACTTTCATTTTGTATGGTAATCATTTTGTAATACTCCAATAATCAGATGAGGACAACATAAGTCGCTATAGAACATGACTCTACTTGACTCCAGACTGTGGATAGAGCATCATGTCAATACTTAATTAAGGCAAGTGCTGACAATCTAAATCGAAACACTATACCAGATACAGAAACAAAATCTGAGAAACATTTAAAAGCAAGAAATGACCTGAATAAGAATGATCTTCGCTTCTCTGACCAGAAACCAAAACCAAGAAACAAAATCTCCTCCTAATTCTCTCCATCGCCCGCTCCAATTAAGTCCTGGAGTGAGCTGCCGTAAACATACACAAATAAATAGCTACGGAAATAAAGGAAGAACCAATGTTTTAGAAAAAGGGAAAAACTTACCTGAGAAACGTATAACACTAAGCATCTTTGTGCTGTAAACTGACACCGATTGATGTAGATGCTTGGTTTGCCATGGACTGCAGAGGATTACTTCGGCTACGTAATTTCATGTGAGTAACCATAGATTTGTAAATTAATTAGAAGCTCTGGCTTAATCAAGATACGTTAAAAGCAATGAATTAGTCTTATAGCTTCGACCATAATATAATTTGGTGAATGGTTACCCTTGATATGTTTTACTTGCTGGCAATTAACTATGAAATACCATACAATAATAATTTTATAATGTTTACCTTGTCCTGGTTTCTTATGGCGGTCCTAGTGATCTTCATAAGATATTGTTCTTCATTCTTTCATTATCAAAGACAACATCGAGTCAAATCTGCATGGACACTCACCTATCGGTCAAGCTTCCATCAAGAGACCTGCTTAAATTTCGTGAACACAGCAATGAGCTTTGATCGTTAAAATGGTTCTACAAATAACAACAAAATTATATGAGATCAGAGAGATTTGTGCTAGTGAATGGGGCGAAAGAGAGATATAGTGCAAGAGGGTCAAACCATGTGATCATAAAGTTACTGTTAAGCTATCCATTGGGATGCATATTAGTATTACACGCTGGCCAAACACCGGTACAAATGTAACTCTGGAACGTCACTTTTCTTGAAACAGCTGATTCATAACTTCACATTACCAAGAGACATGATGGTAAAACATTAAACTATCCCAAATCTAACAAATGATTAGTTGTTTAGCTTTTCTCTTCGCACTAACTAAAGCTGTTAACGATACCAGTGCTTCTCATGTCCTATATTCCCACTTTATCCTTTCGTTCTTGTCGTCATTCACTTATCTTCGTGGTGACAGGAGAGGGAGAAGCGGTTCAGCACGCAGGGGGCTTTTGCGGCGGAAACCATAGTGACATCAAAATTTAGAATCTTTGATGTGAGATTGAAAGCAACAATTAAAATCACCAACTTTTTTGACGGACAATTATTCAAACCCAAACATACGGATGTTGAATGTATACATCATCAATCTGACAGCTTATGGAATAAAAATTACCAATCTATGATATACGTTTCTTAGAAGATGAAATCGATTGTCCAAAAGATGAACCCAAAATTTTTTATTGTCACCGCAGATGAAACTCGAAGAAACATTACAAACTTTCAAGGGAAGATTGGCTTACATGAACGTAGCTACCGTGTGAGATATATAATGTTTTAGGGAGAAGCTATCATATACGTGGATACGGTGGATTGAGTTCTGTAAGGAAGGAAGACAACGATGAAGCCCTAATCGGATGTATGAAGCACAAAAGGCAAGCATTTATGAAACAAAACGCTGAAGACACAAATCAGACCAAACTACAATCATATTACCTACAAACTAAACCGGACCAAACTACAAACCATACGACCAAATAAAACCGGACAATAAATGGGACCCACAAACTTTAAGGATATGTCTACGTGGACAGGCTTACCAGCTATCGAAAACTCTCCTATTATAATATAGATTTTTACTTTTATTAGATTTTAATACTTATAAGTAGGCATGGGCATTTCGGTTTTATCCGGGTTTATCAAAATCAACCCCATTCGGGTTATATAAAAGTTCGGTTCGGGACCGGTTCGGGTTCTATCGGGTTCGGATCGGGGTTAGTAAATCTTCAAAAAACCGGTATAACCCATTGTACTTTCGGGTTCGGGTCCCAATCGGTTCTTCGGTTTAAAAATACCTGATTTGAACCTATTTTGTAACTAAAACATAAATGAAATCGGTTCTTCGGATTTAAAATACATGATTTGTACATATTTTAATAGTCAAAACATAACTAAAATCGAAAAAACATCAAACGTGATCATTCAAAATCAAGCGAAAGATAAACATAGTTAGTGATAGAAAAAAAACCAGATAAATGAAATCATAAAACAAAACTAAGTTCTCATGAAATGAGAAATATTATTCAATGAAACCAAAATCTAAAAACTTCAGGCTTCAACCGCCACATTCCACCATCAACCTTCGTGTAACAGATAATTATTTTAGAAGTTCAATAATATCTTAAAGTATTTTGGATACATATTAAGAATTAAGATCATATTTGGTAGAAGTTCTTTTTGTGATTTTAAATGTTTCGGGTTCTATCGGATATCCATTTAGGTCCGGGTTCGGTTCGGATAATACCCATAACCCAAAATATCAAAAAACAGGATCCATTCGGTATTTATGTCGGGTTCGGATCGGTTCGGATTTATTTTTATCGGATCGGGTTCGGTTCGGATTTTCAGGTTCGGTTTATTTGCCCAGCCCTACTTATAAGCGCTGAATGATCTCACTCAAATTACCCTAAAGAGTGAATTACTCTCTCAAATAAGAGGTTCAATTGTAGTACTTAGGGATCGAATCCACAAGGAGCTAGGGAACCTAATAAATTTAATTAGAGTGATTAAGCTAGGTTGATTATGTTTAAATGTAAATAACGGGTTGTGAGCAAGGCAGTTGCTCGATTGGTTTGATTGGGTTTTTGCACTTAAATGAAATAACTAGACTTAATGTTTCTATTCATGTAATCATGATTATAATCCTACAGATGCCTAACAGTTGTAGCATGATATTATAGAGCTCAAACACTTATGAAACACCGATCGGCTTTCATTTTCTAGGTTTGTCTATTGACCAGATATACGTGTCGATCGATGATTCTAGAGGAATGTCGATCGATACACCTTTTGCACCGTCGATCGATTATTCTATAGGAATATCGATCGACACGTTCTAAGTCAAGCTTTACGCGCGGGTTGAATAATGCACTATAAGAAAACAACGACATACTGACGGAAAAAATCGTCGGTTTGTCGTCGGAATAACGTTATTCCGACGACATACCGACGAAACAAGTCCTCGGAAATAACTCCTCGGAAATTCATTTTTCCTCGGAAATCCCTGGAAATTTTCCGACGGAATTCCGAGGAAACAAATTTCCGAGGAAACTCCGAGTACCACCAGTTCGTCGGAAAGCTCCTCGGAATATACCGAGGGAGAACTTCCTTGGAATTTACCTCGGAAGTTCCGACGAAATGTTCCTCGGAATTTTCATCGGGAATTTCCGAGGAAATGAACCCTCGGAAAATTCCGAGGAATGAGTCCCTCGGTATATTCCGAGGAACATGTCCCTCGGTATTTTCCGAGGGTTCATTTCCTCGGAATTTGAACCCTCGGAATATTCCGAGGAACAAGTCCCTCGATATATTCCGAGGAATGAGTCCCTCGGTATATTCCGAAGAACATGTCCCTCGGTATATTCCGAGGGTTCATTTCCTCGGAATTTAAAAAAATTAATTTTTTTAAAAAATAAATTTTTTGAAATTTAAATTCGAAAATATAAAATTAAAATTAAAATTGAAATCATATTAGTTAAATTCGAAAATATAAAATTAAAATTAAAATTGAAATAACAAAATTTCAAAACGAATTGTAAGTATTCCCTTTACCGTTCATTAAAGTGTATAAGTGTTTCTCTTATGTTGTGGGGATTTCGTTCATACAATCAGAAAAGTGTTTATTATAGGGTAAGAAACAAATTTTTGACTTCATAATCAGTCTAAGACACTTAATAAGGGTTATATAAGTGTTATTCAAACCGCAAAACGTTGTTTTCGGTTTAAAAATCCTACTTCCTCGGAATATTCCGAGGGAATTCCGAGGAAACCCTTATCTTCTTCGGAATTCCGTCGGAATATTCCGAGGAAATACCGAGGAACTAGTGTTTGGGGTTTCAAAACATCGATTTTTTTTGCCGTATTTCATTTCTTATACAATTGTAATGCATACCATTGAGGATTCTTTGTACAGATGATCATAAACCATAAAATAACAAAATTTCAAAACGAATTGTAAGTATTCCCTTTACCGTTCATTAAAGTGTATAAGTGTTTCTCTTATGTTGTGGGGATTTCGTTCATACAATCGGAAAAGTGTTTATTATAGGGTAAGAAACAAATTTTTGACTTCATAATCAGTCTAAGACACTTAATAAGGGTTATATAAGTGTTATTCAAACTGCAAAACGTTGTTTTCGGTTTAAAAACTCTACTTCCTCGGAATTTCCTCGGAATATTCCGAGGGAATTCCGAGGAAACCCTTATCTTCCTCGGAATTCCGTCGGAATATTCCGAGGAAATACCGAGGAACTAGTGTTTGGGGTTTCAAAACATCGATTTTTTTTTGCTGTATTTCATTTCTTATACAATTGTAATGCATACCATTGAGGATTCTTTGTATAGATGATCATAAACCATGAAATAACAAAATTTCAAAACGAATTGTAAATATTCCCTTTACCGTTCATTAAAGTGTATAAGTGTTTCTCTTATGTTGTGGGGATTTCTTTCATACAATCGGAAAAGTGTTTATTATAGGGTAAGGAACAAATTTTTGACTTCATAATCAGTCTAAGACACTTAATAAGGGTTATATAAGTGTTATTCAAACCGCAAAACGTTGTTTTCGGTTTAAAAACCCTACTTCCTCAGAATTTCCTCGGAATATTCCGAGGGAATTCCGAGGAAACCCTTATCTTCCTCGAAATTCCGTCGGTATTTCTATTAAAAAAAAAAAAGTCGATGCTAGTCTGTTTCCGAGTCATCATCACCAGATGAATCTGAATCTGGATCTTGGTGAAACTCTCCAATCACTGGTTCATCCTCTACGTGAACGACGGCTTCCTCTCCGAAGTCGGTTAAATCGACTACAAGGCCAACTCCAGCTAAATCTTCTGCTGCACTTAAGTTGCCGGATGTGCTTGGTTGTAGTGGGTCTTCCAGCTCAGAACTTCCCTGAACTCGGCCTCTCGGGTTGAGTCTTGTAACAGTAACCCATGGATCATCTCTGTTCCTTACCCGGGGGTACTTGATATAACAAACCTGTAACATTTAAAAAATTATTAGTAAAATTATAAATTAATACACATGATGATGAATCATTCTAAATAATTAACATTTAATTACCTGATCGGTCTGAGAAGCAAGAATGAAAGGATCATAATATTGCAGCTTTCACCTCGAATTTACTGATGTAACACCAAATGCATCTATTCTCACACCTCGATCTAGAGTGTTGTCGTGCCAATCACAATAGAAAACAGTACAGCGCAATCCAACCATGCCCAAATACTTGATTTCCAAAATCTCATGTATGTGTCCGTAGTATACATCATCTCCTGATGCAGAACAAACGCCAGCATCATAAGTCGTACTCGAACGTCTCCTCTTCTGAGTTGTGAATGCATATCCTCGAGTACAAAATCTCGGATATGACTTCACAACAAATTTTGGTCCAACGACTATCTCGCGTATCCAATCGTCAAATGTTTCACCTCTGGCCAAACCAGCAGACACCTATATTAATAGCATATATATATATTATATCAATAAATGTGAATTAGTATAAATATGTGATAAATGATATTTTAATTTGTTTAAAGCACTCACATAAGTAAACATCCATCCAGAAAATTCTCTCTGCTTCATTTCTTCTAGTTCGTCCTCTGTGGCGTATCTATATTCGAACCTCTTTTCTGCCATGAAAATCCTGTACATATGATGACAATAATGTAATTAATTAAGATTTAAATTTCAACTTGTTAAAATAAAAATTTGTAAGCTAATTTATTTACCTCTCATATTGAAGAACATCTTTGCAGTTGGTGAGCAAATATGTTTGCAAATTACTGCGCTCCTGCTCAGTAAGTCGACGGTCCTTTGGTTTTCCGCTAAGTCGTCCAACGTCTGTGAAAATGTCTGGAACCGTAACATGATATGTTGCATTCACCTCTATCATCATGCCGAGCAGGTCTTCTGTTTTTGGTCTGAACTTCTGCTGGAAAGTAGCACTCGATAAAGTTTGAAGTTTCTTCATTGATCATCTGTGCGACTATAGAACCTTCCACCCTACTTAAATTTTTCACCATCTTCTTCAAATGGAACATATACCGCTCATACAGATACATCCATCTATACTGCACATGACCACCAAGTTCCAATTCTCTTGCCAGGTGAATAACAAGATGCTCCATAACATCAAAAAATGAGGGAGGAAATATCTTCTCAAGGTTGCACTGAATCACGGCTATGTTAGTCTTCAAATTTTCAATACCTTCAAGAGTCACTGATCTCGTGCATAAATCACGGAAGAAACCACTTATCCCTGCAATTGCTTCATGAACATTTCGTGGTAATAGTTCCTTGAAGGCAAATGGAAGGAGGCGCTGCATCATTACATGGCAATCGTGGCTTTTCAAGCCAGTAAACTTTCCTTCCTTTCTGTCGATACAGTTACGCAAATTAGATGCGTAACCGTCTGGAAATTCCACATCGTTTGAAATCCAATTAAAGAAGGCATCTTTTCCCTTTGCATCAAGTCGGTATATGGGAAAAGGAGCCCTACCATTCTCATCAACATGAAGTTCTGAACGAGCACATATATCGACTAAATCCAGTCTTGACTTCAAATTATCCTTTGTTTTACCTTGAACATTAAGGATCGTGTTCATGAGATTGTCAAAAAAGTTCTTCTCAATATGAATGACATCTAAATTATGCCTTAGCAGATGATCCTCCCAGTATGGCAGATCCCAGAAAATACTTTTTTTGTGCCAGTTATGTAGGTCTCCAACAGCATCTACCGGAAAACACTCATGTCCACCGACGTCTGGCATGCCATCTGAAGGATGTCTGATCTGAAGGATGTTTGATTGGAAATGCTTCCACGCTTTTGCATCTGAAGGATGTCTGATCTCACCAACTGTTGAGTGCTCCGCATGCCATCTCATTGGTTGCGCTGTGCGTTCAGACAGATACAACCTCTGAAACCTTTCCGTCAAAGGAAAATAATGGCACGGGAAATCTTTCACTTGTATCTTTATAACGAGGCTTTCCACAAAATTTGCATGTAACCCGCTGTTCATCCGCCCTCCAATAAATCATGCAGTTGTCGCTGCATACATCTATTACCTGATACGATAAACCAAGACCAGCTACGAGTTTCTGAACCTCGTAGTATGAACCAGGAGCTACATTATCCTCGGGTAGAATACCTTTTACAAAATCAGCAATCGCATCCACACAGTCTTCAGCCAAATTATAATCTGTTTAATTGCCCATCAATCTTGTAGCAGATGATAAAGCTGAATGACCATCTCTGCAACCTTCGTACAATGGTTGTTTTCCAGCATCCAACATATCATAAAATCTCCTAGCTTCTGTATTGGGTAAATCTTCCCCTCTAAAATGATCATTTACCATCTGCTCAGTACCTACACCATAATCTACATCCGTTCCAATTGGTTCTTCTAATGTAACCGCTGGCTGAGGTTTGCTAGTACTACCATGTTCATAATCAGTTTCCCCATGATGATACCAAATTTTGTAACTTCGTGTAAACTCACTCAAATATAGATGAGTCCAAACATCTCACTCTTTAATAACCTTTCTATTTTACAATTAGAGCAATGACATCTTAACATACCTGTTTTTGCTTCCGGTTGTCGGTGAACTAACCCCATGTATTCGGTTATACCTCGTTGGTATTCTTCTGTAAGCAATCTCGTGTTCGGATCCAAATGAGGTCGATCGATCCAAGAACGAAAATAATTTGAAGAAGACATGTTTTTTATGAATCAAATTCGTGTGTAAAGAGAGTAAGAGGGAGGATGAAGATATGGAGTGAATGAAGAGGAAGAGGGGTGCTTGTATTTATAGTTGAAATCCTGCCGACAGATCGAGGAAATTCCGACGGAATTCCGACAGAAACGGCTAGTTCGTCGGAATTTCCTCGGAATTTTTAAAATTCTCCAATGGCTCTCTAACGGCTATAATATATCCTCGGAATTCATCGGTTTTTTCCGAGGAATACATTTTTCCTCGGTATTCCATAAGAATATTCGGACGGATTAATATTTCCTCAGAATTCCGTCGGTATATTTCGAGGAAATTCCGAGGAAACCAAATTTTGTGTTTCCTCGGAAATTCCTCGGGATATTCCGAGGATTTCATTTTCCGTCGGAATGTCTGTCAGAATACCGCTGTTTTATTGTAGTGATGCTCACTAGGCTTACTAGATCAGCTTTCGCCTTACTCTAACAATCATAGTTCAATTAGGACGGATTCAAGGTGATATTCAAGTGTTAACTTGTGCCTACAACTCCTAGGTCAAGGTTCTAGCTAGCTAAACTAGAAACAAGCATTAATGACAATCCTAATATTGAATATCACAATTTAGCAATAATAGTTGGGGCTAATCCCTCATAACCTATTTAAACCCTAAATCTAACAATAAAACTACTCAGACATATGTAACCAATTCATAATAACAATAAGGTATAAAAACTGCATAGATAGATAGATAATAATGGAGTTCCAATTACAAATCTCTTTGGATCTTCTCTCCAACTCTACAAAAATCCTAGAAAACTTTTTCCTGTGAAAATAAGAAAACAAGAAAGCACACTTTGCCTCTAACACTTTGGCAAGCTATAAATATTAGGTTAAAACTCGTCAGGGGTAATCTTGTAAATTGATGAAGTCTTGGGCTCTAAGTCGGTTGGAACCAAACGGGCTTCTGCGCGCTTCGATGTCGATCGATGTCACAAGATGTGCATCGATCGATTATTGTCTCTGAATGTCGACCACTGGTCTTGCTTGATGGTCAGCTCGGTTGTTCTCTCTAATTATCTCCAAAATCATCACTTTCTTCCAAGTCACTTCTGATCTTATAAATATACTAAATAAACTCTAAAACATAATAACTAGTTATTAAAACACTTATAAACCATGACTAAAAGTGGGTAAAATCTATGGCCTATCACTGAAGCAATTTTTTTTTGTGATGTCAAATATATCAATTGTTGAATATACGAAGAGTAAATTCAATACAAACTGCAATAATTTATTATAGCACATGTTATGTTCTATAAACGCGAAATAATAATTTTAATAAGATGGGATAATATCCCTATATATTAATTGAGAAGCATTTGAAAAATTAGAACCTTAATTTTGTATTAATTAAAAAAACTCCAAATCCTAGGTGGCACTCTAAATGCCTTCTAAATTTCATTTCAAAGAATTCTAGAGTATCTAATATAAAGTATAGTTTAATCTAATGGTGTCACATTATTCCATAATTATATAACACTAAAGAACATTATATTAACCTAAAATATATAAAGTGTGTATTCTTTCCTTAAATAAAAGCTACGGAATTACCTAATATGATTTACATACATACGAGAATTAATGATTATGAATAATAAAGATTTGATAACAATTTTTCCATCCTTCTTCATTTTTGTTTAAATTTATATTATTAAAAAAACTTAAACAATCACATTAAACATATAATAAAAAATTAGATTTTTTCTTATATGGTATATTTTGAATTTTTTAAAATGACTTTAAATTAAAAAAAATGAGGAAACCTTTATATGTTATATATTTTTTTAAACGACTTTAAAATACAAAAATGAGGACACCTTATATGTTATATTTTTCTTATATGTTAGAATTTTCATATATGTCATATTTTGAATTTTTTTAAAACGACTTTAAATTACAAAAATGTAAGTTTTCCTTAAGTATACGACTAAAAACATTAAAATGACATGTATTAATTCGATGGTTGATTTGAAAGCTTTCAAAACCATATGGAAGATAAAAGTCAAAATAATTCAACTGTGAAAACAATATTGTTCATTTTTTTCAAGAATGTGTTCGCTGGAAGAAATAAAGTTTTTTATGTCATATTTTGTTTAATGTCCACTAGAGAACATTATATTAACCTAAAATATAAGAAGTGCGTATTCTTTCCTTAAATAAAAGCTACAGAATTACCTAATATGATTTACATATATATGACAATTAATGATTATGAATAATAAAGATTTGATAATTTTTGCATCATTCTTCATTTTTGTTTAATTTTATATTATTAAAAAAATAAACAATCACATTAACCATATAATAAAAAATTAGATTTTTTCTTATATGTTATATTTTGAATTTTTAAATGACTTTAAATTACAAAAATGAGGAAACCTTATATGTTATTTTTTTTTTAAAACGACTTTAAAATACAAAAATGAGGACACCTTATATGTTAGATTTTTTTATATGTTATATTTTGAATTTTTAAAACAACTTTAAATTACAAAAATGTAAGTTTTCTTTAAGTATACGACTAAAAACATTAAAATGACATGTATCAGTTCGATGGTTGATTTGAAAGCTTTCAAAACCATATGTAAGTTAAAAGTCAAAATAATTCAACTGTGAAAACAACACTATTCACTTTTTCAAAATTGTGTTCGAGGAAAAAAATAAGGTTTTTATGTCATAATTTGTTTAATGTCCACTAAAGAACATTATATTAACCTAAAATATAAGAAGTGCGTATTCGTTCCCTAAATAAAAGCTACGAAATTACCTAATATGATTTACATATATATGGCAATTAATGATTATGAATAATAAAGATTTGATAACAATTTTTGCATCCTCCTTCATTTTGTTTAATTTTATATTATTAAAAAAAATAAACAATCACATTAACCATATAATAAAAAATTAGATTTTTTCTTATATAGTTATATGTAATATTTTGAATTTTTTTAAATGACTTTAAATTACAAAAATGAGGAAACCTTATTTGTTATTTTAAAAAAAAACGACTTTAAAATACAAAAATGAGGACACCTTATATGTTAAATTTTTCTTATATGTTAGATTTTTTCTTAGATGTTATATTTTGAATTTTTTAAAACGACTTTAAATTACAAAAATGCAAGTTTTCCTTAAGTATACGACTGAAAACATTAAAATGACATGTATCAATTCGATGGTTGATTTGAAAGCTTTCAAAACCATATGGAAGATAAAAGTCAAAATAATTCAACTGTGAAAACAATACTGTTCATTTTTTCAAGAATGTGTTCGATGGAAAAAATAAGATTTTTATGTCATAGTTTGTTTAATGTCCAATCCGATCAACCCATGATGTATTAATTATAGTTTTGTTCCATTATTTTTAATAAAAATTGATCCGATCCATCGGAAAGAAATTATATAATAACAACAAAAAATATTTTATATATATAAATAAAATGATCACATATATAAAAAAAACTATCGATAATATATACAAATAAACTCATCCTGCGCAAGGCGCAAATTTTATCCTAGCAGTTTTGTTATTTGGGATTCATCTTATGGGATTCATAAGACACGTTGTGATAAGATGATAGTTTAGTCTATTAAAATACTAGGGGTATTCCGGCGCTACGCGCCGGGTTTGTATATTTATTAATTTAATAAGTTGAACAGGGTTTGTTTGATTCATTTGATAGAAGTTAGTGGTAGTAATATAAAGAGGATACATTTGATCCATTTGATAGAAGTTAGTGGTACAAGTATAGATAGGATACATTTGATCCATTTTAATACGTGAGTATGAAGTTGTGAGAAAGAATAAATTTTAGAACTATGGAAAATAATTTGTTTTCAAAATTATTAGCAAAAGCCAAAAAGTTACAGCTGCCAGAATCTAACTGCCAGTCCAGTTCTGGAGCTATGCAATTTGGAGCAGGCTGATTTGGAGCAGCATCACTAACTCCTATTAATCAAGAGTTTAATCTCATAATCAAAAGAAGGAGAAATATTTGAAGGTGTACCAATTAATCAAACATCAGCATGTCAACCCAATGAGCTCCCCTTCTTTATTAATAAGTTGATATCATAAGTGATGATGATGATAGGTACCAATTTTCAATTAATTTCTACCTATTGCAGTTCATTTTTTGTGCTTTAAATTTGGCTAAAGATTCTTTGCTAGCGGTGTACTCAAGGCTTTTCATCAGAGCCATGGTTTTGGGAATATGCAATTGCTTCGGTGCTATCCTTTTCGAGAGTTTTTGATGACTTATGTCAACTGAGAGTCATAATTTCCTTCAAGTTATCTTACGACCTGGTTGTCTTTGTTAGTGATGTTGAAAGTGACGACGATGAGGATGACACTGAAGCTCTTAGGCTGAACTCGACCAGATAAAAAAAGAAAGAGTGGAGGAGAGGCTCAAGAAGGTATGTGTTCTTGTATGTGTTTTTGTGAGATGGCGTCATCTCATTGAAGCGTTTTTCTCTCATTCTACAATTATTCAGGCTTCACTTAGTGTGCATCGTCCCAATACGTTCAAAAACTTATTGAGTGAAGACTCGGTTTATGAGCTTAATACTTTTGATGTAACATAAAGCCCAACTTCCCCTTTACCGAGAGTCCTCATGTGCTATTCGTTTCATTGACCAAACTGTTTTCGTGGAGCTTGTGGAGCTTGCTGAAACGTTTGAACGGATCCCGAGGGAGAGCTTCAGGTTTCGGGATTACAAACAACTTATGGTATTATCCAACACGACTACTGATTTACCATGTTTGAATTCATTTCCCTCTTTTAAAACTTTTGCATATATTTATTTCACATATCACACTTGATAGCTTAGCACATATATTCATTTTGTAGATGTTGTTGGGCAAGTAAGGGGATTAGAACTACTTACAATGAAGAGACATAAAGTACACAACGCATGATGATCACCATAAGCATTGAAAGGTATATATATCTACTCAAAAAAATCATTTTCTTTTAAAGGTGAGCACACATAAGGTTTTACAGTCTGGACATGTCTAATCGTTAGACTCCCTGTCTTTGCAGTCACTCAAATGTTTGCCTAAGTGTTTTTGCCGATCTAGATAGGCTCCTTGATGCAAATTTGCTTTGGAGTTGTGATGAACCAAAGGTGGTGGTTGCCACAAACATCAATCCCAAGTTGCTGAGAGAACAAAACTGATTCCGTAAGTCAGAGGTGGGCGTTTGATTTTTGAAATTTTGTTGTTGAGTAAGTCAGCCGTGATTTCTCACAGAGTATATTTTTCTGTATTTATAAAATTTTAAAACTCCCATCTCAGTTAACCATACATAGTATGTGTAGAGATGATGACAGCTCCGCATTATTAAGATCTCTCAGATAATGGAAGTGTGCTTGAGATTAGTTCCACGATCCATTTGTTTAAGCTGCAAACACATATCGAGAGTGTTAGAAACAGGGGAACCATATAATTTATTGTGTAAGTTAGAAAGCAATATGAGTCGTACATTTAGGAGTAAAAATTCACTATATTAAATCTCGCCTAGGCTTCGCAAAGGTTCTTCAAAATCTCTTTGTAAACTATATTATCCTCTTTCGTTGGAACGTCAGCCTCCTCTAGCATCTTCAGAAAGAAATGTAATGCGTACGCTGCTCCAAGTGCTGTTGTCTCTATGTCCACTGGCCTCACCACCGGAGTTCCCATCAAATCAGCCCCATGTTTCAAAAGGACAAATGAGAGTAATGTTACAAAATAAACAACACATCATCAAGATTCATACGTGAGAAGAAGAGGATAAGTCATTACCTGAATATGCATAAGAAGGTTGTTGGCAGTGGCGCCACCATCAACTCTAAGCAAGAACTCCCCTTTCTCGTTATTTAGGGAGTCTAGCACATCTTTCACTTGGAAACACATGCTCTCCAGCACAGCCCTTGCAATGTGAGACTTGTTTGTGAATCTCGTGATTCCAATGCAGACACCACGAGCGTCTTCTCTCCACCAAGGCGCAAACAAACCGTTGAATGCTGGCACAAAGTACACTCCTCCGGTTGTTTCTACCATAGCCGCCAAATCTTCAATTTCACTGGCACTCTTAATAATCCCAAGACTATCTCTTAGCCACTGAACAGCAGCTCCAGCTATAACAATGGAACCCTCGAGAGCGTAATTTGTTTGTGCTTGAGGCCCAAGCTTGTAAGACAGTGTGGTTAGAAGTCCATGACCTGACTTGATGGGAACTTCTCCTGTGTTGAGAAGGATGAAAGGGCCAGTGTCGTAGGTACTCTTAGCCTCACCTTTTTTGCAAGCTTGTCCTAACATTGCAATGTGCTGGTCGCCAAGACATCCAGCGATCTTGATACTAGGAATGGGCCAGCCTTTGCAGATTTCTCCAATGACCTCCGTGTTGCTTACAATCTTGGTAAGATTTCAGCGGGAATGCCTAGAGTCTTGAGAGTGTCCTCGTCACAGCTCAGGGTTTTGAGGTTCATGAGCATTGTACGAGAAGCGTTGGTGACATCCGTGACGTGTAGACCTCCATTCACACCGCCGGTCATGTTCCAGATCAGCCATGTGTCAATTGTGCCAAAGATGGCATATCCTTTCTTGATAGCGTCTTTAACAGCATCTACGTTCTCCATTAGCCAGAGAAGCTTCATGGCAGAGAATTATGTGCTTATAGGCAATCCACAAGACTCAACGAAATGGGATCTTCCTCCTGATAGTTCCTTCTCTAGTCTCCTGTGAATATCATCCAAAAAAAAAATTTCATCAAAAACGAACTCCCTAAGAACAGAGGATTTTTATGACAAATGATTCAAGAAAACAAAAGAAGAAAGAGAGAGAGAGAGAGATTATGTATGTATGTACCTGCAGATGGAACTGGTGCGAGCATCCATACAGACGATAGCTTTGTGGAGAGGAAGTCCAGTGGATTTGCTCCAAACGATGGTGTCTCTCCTTGATCGGTAAGCCCAATGGCCTTCAAGCCACCGTCCACGTTGTGTCCATCGGCTGTGGCTTTGTCAAGAGGGTGGGGCATAACTACCAAGTTACAGAGTTAGAATCGACGCTTAAAGTCTGTGAATTACATTGTGGAGGTGGCAAGTGAAAGAGGAAGACTACGACGAACGGACGAACCCTAATACCTAATACCCGGATAGGTCTCTTAACGGGCTCAAGGTTTGGGCCAAACCTATCTATCGTACGGAAAACCCAGTTCGCATACGCTTTAATTAGAGAACCGCAAACGGAAAAAATCGCAAAAGCTTTGGTATTACGACACGTGTCGCGAAATGCCCCACCCTATAGGCTGAAGTGGCAGCAGGAGGTGAGAGAAAACTCCCCTTTATTGTTATAGATAGTAGGGTGAAGCCCAATGTTTATAACTATCTAATACATGTGTTGGCTAACTACATAATACAAAACCTACGAAACTGACTAATCTCGGGGTGGATAAAAAATCCAAATTCAAAAATCCGAACCGATGAATCCGTATCGAACCAAGCCCAACATAAATATCGAATATGATTTGTTTTATTGTATTTTGGGTTATGTGTGTTATATGAATCAAACTCGAACTCGAATGAATATCCAAAAACCTCATAAAATTCAAAAAAATACGTACAAAATCCGAACTTAATCCCAAATATATATATTTATCAAAATACTCTAAGATTTCATTAAATACCTAAATAAGTATCTTACATAAATAATTAACTCAGATACTTAGTTTAATATATTTTGGTATTATTTTTTCTTCTATATAGTCGAGTTTATCGGATTCAATATTAGATATGATAGGTTTATACATATTTTTGAGTTTTGTTCTCTAATTTCATTTTCTAATATTTTTTTATTTCATTTGTCAAAAATTAAACTAGAAACTACAAGAATCGTGACAATAAAATTTATCGTTTCAATTTTTTTTTATTTTGATAGTTATTGCACTGGATTTTTTTTAGGTTTTGGGTTTAACTAAGTCCAAAAAGTATTTTGGAACCAAAAACCCGATTAAGATTTGTTCAATGAATCAGTTACGTGAATTCTGAATCCTAAAACAACCCAAAATTATATTAGATTTAACAGGTTTTTAAAAATGTTACTAATCTCAAACCAAACTCGCACCAAACTTTTATAATACCTGAATAGGACTGAAATTCATAAACCCGAAAATCCGATTAAACCCGAACCAAAATCTGATTGAACCCATACCAAAACACGATAGGTTTCCCAAATACCCACCTTAGACAAATCTATAGAGTGACTTTTCTTTAAAAATCTGACGTGTGTCACCCGTTGAAGGAGTTGCTGAGATGGCTCATACAAAAATGACATCTTTCTACTATATATATATGGATATTTTATCTATATTATTAAAATATAAGTACAAAACAGAACTTCTCTATTTTAAGTATTTTACTACAACTTCTCCATTCCTTTTTGAACCAATTCTAACAACTTCATTTATTATCTTCACCATAATAATTATACATATTTATGAACTCTCTTTTCATATTTTTTATTAAACGTCTTTACATCATAATACAATTACATCGTAAATTATGTGTCTCATTTTCAATAAATTTTTATAGAAAAAATTGAAATTTTTTTTATATATAAAGACATATAAATATTAAAGTTATAATATAATTTGTGAAAATATATATAACTATAATAAGGCTTTTTTGGGTTATTCTATCAAATTTACTAAATTAATTGGTTAACCTACTTTATTTTAAGAAATATAAAGTTTTATTCATTTAAACTGTAAAATATAATAGTGAATTTATATAATATATAAATAAAATATAAATTAATCTGTCAATATATTATTTTACATACATTTTCATATTAATCCAATACGATAAATATATGATGAGAAATGTATGTGATACAGTTGATGGGTCAAAAAATAAAAAATACTAATATATATTATAAATTTATTGTGCTTAGAAATATTATATTTAAAATTATTTAATAAGGATAAATGTTAAAAATATATACCGTCATTTATACAAAGCAAATATTTATTTATACAAAAAAAAACACCCGAATAGATATATATGTGAGTCATGCATTAGTTAATTTTAAATAATTAGACTATTAGAAGCTTGACGAATAATCAATTCTTCCATCTCTCCTCTTTTGCCCTTACCTTTTATTTCATTTCTTTATTTTAGTTCATGAGATACTCATAACAATCCAGCCAATGGACATGCGGTTAGAGTATTCTCCTCCATTCATTTTATTTTTACCAGACTCTTTAACTTCACCACTTCTGACTTTTCGGTTTTAGAGATCTAAGATCAGTACGAATATTTAAAAAAAAAAACTGATTTGATTTTGGTTTAGTTCTTTTCTTTTGGTACGGTTCGGTTCTTCGATTTCAGATAAATGTACTTACACTTAAATCTAACATTAATAGAATAATAAAAATAAATTTGATTTGGTCCCTTAAACTTCTTAAATGATTGAGATTCTTTAGCTATTTTATAGGATAATTTTTACACATTTGGTAGAGCATAATATTTTCATCCTAAGTTTTAAGGAAAATCCTAAGTTTTAGGGAAAATCCTACGTTTTCTAATTTATCTTTGATATATCTCTTATTTTTTAAACTATATTTAAGATTATTTATTATTTTATTCAATATTGTTTAGCGAGACCCAGATAGTGTCTTCAAGCAAGCCATCATGATTATATTCCAGCATTTGTATGGGAAATTACTTTTAGAAGTCAGACTCTCTAGATAAATTTGACGTCTCAAAAACTTAGTTTTTCTCTACAAATTTAATAAAATTAGAAAATGGTATTGTAACATATTATTTAATTTAATTTTTGTATTTGAACTAAAAGTTTACGAGCATGATACGGATTAAAGTCTAGTAATACATAAATGGTATTATAAGCAAAAATATGTATTAACTAATAAGTAGATAACCTTTTATTTTCACTTTTTAAAATATCATAAAAATAAAATACTCAAAAACTTCAATGTAAATTGGACTTTGTGCAAAGAGACTTTAACAGAAAACGAACGTAAGGCTGGCTCGGGAAGAGGATTGGCCAACATAAATCTGTAACATTAACAACGGTTCCACAACATGCTTTCTTGAGCCCACCGAATCCGAAATGAAAATGAAAAATATTGCGTAGATATTGGCGGCATCCTTCTGTAATGTTCCTAAATGTGTTTTTACACCCTTCAGGATCTGTCGGCTGAGCATTCGGATATGACAAAGTCATTGCGAAAACAAGAACCATAATTAAAAAAGCAGTTCTCATCATCTTAGATTCCTTTTGATTAAGCAAATTAGAAATCAAAAGAATTTAGTTGATAGTGCTTGTGTGTCGATGATGATGATAGAGCCAATTTATACTTGTTTTATACAATCTTTTTTATTAGAAAGTCTAGATATGGGTATAGCCAAATAGGTATGTCTTTTATTTGTAGATTGAGTCATTTGACCTGTTCATGTAAATAAATAAATATGATCACGTTAGAGTTATTATTCATCTAACCCAGCCAATTAATTTATATTCTTTCTTATTAATCTTTTTGACCAGATTATTACACTTCATTACTTAGGGGGTGTATTGAAACTATGATTTTAAAAGATTTTGGAGTTGTTTTAAAACTCCCTGTTATTCAACTAAGGATTTTAAAAATTCTTTTCAAATCACCTGTTATTGAACATGATATTTATGTAAAATCATTTCAAACACTTGCAAATCTCCTATTATTCAATTAATCATTTATAAAACTTATATCAAATCCACTGTTATTGAAAAGTAAACATTATTTTGAAAGAAAAAGTTACGAATGTGATTTTGGGATACTTTTCATATATTATAGTTAAAAAGTGTTGCTCTAAAACTCCTACCTCTACATGTGTTATTTGGAGAGACTTCAAAATAAAAATAAAACATCTATCTAACGATGAACAAGAAAATATATACCAAAAAAAAAAGGACTGACGGCTACTTTGTATTTATCTAAGACGACGTCCAACGCATATGACTTGCAGCTTTGTCTCTTTGGTCCATTGGCAGATACCAAAAAATCAAAGTTCTGAACAGTTTCATCCATGGAGATCGGCTAAAATTCTATATATCTTCTTCCTATATATCACAATTATGTTCATCTTCTTTCTCTGTTATTCTTCTGTGATGGCTGCTGATGAAGACGACATAAGATGCTTACGAGGAACCCAGACCTCTATCACTGATCCTCAGGGAGTTCTTAAATCATGGAACTTTGCAAACACCACTCTTAGGTTCCTCTGCAGTTTTGTCGCCCTGTCTTGTTAAAACAATAAGGAGAACATCTAGTAGATGATAGGTTTGAGTATCAAAACCAGTAAGAGCAAAGAACAAGATGAAATACAATTACATTGATTGTAGAAATTGGTTACAAGAAACATGAGAGACTGTTAATGGAGTTATCTCACCTCCCCATGAAATGAATCAATGATCAACAAATTGATAGGACTCGGGAAAATGATCTCATACTTTCGGTTATGTTCGATTTCAAGGGTGTGAAATTTCTCAGAAGAAGAATTTGAAAGCGGATTTTGTTACATGACGGAGAAGAAAGCAATTCAACTTGTTTTTGTTCAGGCTCTCAAGAACTAGTATGAGCTTCTGTTTGTGTAGTTCCAGAGGAATAACAAGCCATAAGGATATTAGACATGTTCGATTTGGAAGGAGTTTGACTGTTGATACATGTCAGAGACGTGAAGTTCATCTTCTTAAATATGATTGGCAGTCACAAGACCTCACAAAATCACTTGAGTACTGGACCATCATAATCTGAAGAGGCAAGGTTCTCATCATTTTGTTTCTGGATTTCAATCACAGAAACCAACTGATTTTCCAGAACGTAAAGGAAGGATTAGCGTAGAGATGATCAGACACAACAACATATTTGGTTACGTGCAACTAAGAGAATTGCAGCTGGTCTTATCTCTGAGATTCAAGTCACAGAGGAAGATGGTAACAAAGAATGGGTGTTTCAAAGAGAAAGGTATCACGACGTGATACATTTTGAGTTGGTGAATTCTCTTAGGAGCTTTGGTTATACCACTAATCTCTCAGCTTGAGTTTGTAACGAGTTTGCCAACGAGATGCAGATCAATGGAGTTGTTGGAAATGAGTGTGTGTGGGATCCATGAGGCTTGTCAAAATGTTGGAATGTCAACTGGAGTACCTGGATAACGAGTTTGATTACATGGTAGATGTGGCAAAATTAAAGACTAAGCAAATCATCTAAAAACTCAGAAATTTTTTGAAAATAGTTTACCAAATCACCTGTATTTTTTATTTTTATTTTTAAACTTTAACTAAAATCACTCAAACAACTTCAAAACTCACTTAAATTCCACCAAAATTAAAACACTCCACAGCTCTTTAGAATCCTCAGTCCAATACACCCCCTTAGTCAAATATATAATAGAGAAAATGACTTTTTAGTCTTAACTCGAAAACATACCATTTAATTCCTGAACTCTTTGTCAAATAAGAAAAAACCTTAAACAATCGTTGACCAAGCCTATTTAACACTCTAATTAATCTTCCATTAATTTGTTTGACAGAAGTTAAATCACTAATCAATGTCAATTTGATAAAACGGAAAACCTAATCTAAACACGAAAAGTTCCAGTTCATCTTTCTTAAATTCCTAATTTTCATCTCTCTATTCA
The DNA here is from genome assembly GCF_020379485.1 of Brassica napus. NCBI lineage: Eukaryota > Viridiplantae > Streptophyta > Magnoliopsida > Brassicales > Brassicaceae > Brassica > Brassica napus. The sequence continues at coordinate 18,686 of NW_026015466.1, read as the reverse complement.
CAAACATCTCTCAAGATCATTACCGAACATTACCAAACAATCAACGTAAACCATCTTAAAATTCATTACCATAGCTAGCCGTCGGCATTCAGTTCCGGTTCAGTTCCAATTTGGTTCTCTGGTTCTAGAAGTTTAAAATATGTTAGATTATATAGAAAGTTTTTTTCGGTTTGGTTCAGTTATTTTGGTTTTTGGTTCAGTTCGGATATCAAAGTCGAGCAGACTTATATCCAAAGTAATATCGGATCCCATTCAGTTCTGGTTTGGTTTCGATTTTTGGTTAATTTGGGTTAAAAAGTAAAAGATATCAGGGGTTTTCACATTAAATATCAAAAAAAATTGGGTTTTCAGATAAAAAATTGTATAAGTCAGATAATTTAAGTATTTTGGATAAAAAGTATTCTATTAATTCATTTTTGGGTATTTCGACTTGTAAATATTATTTTTATATTATTTGATTATTTTAATACTAAATATAGTTAATATTTATAAATATATAAATTATATTATAGATATTTGGGTACCCATTCGGTTCTAGGTTTGGTTCCGACTTTTGGTTTTAGAAATATATGATCCACTAGTATAATTGATAGGATCTAATTCAACCTTCGGTTCCGGATAAATATCAAAATACATTTCCTTGTAATGAAGTAAATGGTACTCAAATTCTAGATCATTTCCTTTCTAAAAGACAGTGTCGTAGACAAGTGTTCTTAATTTTTGTTTATGTGGATCTGTAGATGTAGTAGGTGTTTTGATTTTGATATCTTATAACATACCCAACAGCTCTTTGTCCCTTCTTTTGAGGGATTTTTCATTACAATATGTTCTTATCTTCACGAATTTTGAAAGGGTGAATAAACACTCTCAAATTTAAAAGTGCACAATTCATTCTACCAAATACTTTTTTTTCAGTGTGGTCTTAACAATCCCACGAATTTATAATACATTTCAGTACCAATCTTATCGTTTAAAGGCTATCTATTACACCAAGTTCATGATAGAAAAGAATTGTACTCGTGACCAGAAAGCGTATGTGCATATCTCCATATTAGCTCGCTGAAACATCTTAAGAACAGATCTATAATCTTTACGCAAAGTATAGCAGTTCCCAACAGCACACCTACCATTTGCTAAGACAGTCATTTCCAAGCCAAAAAAGCTTTCCAGTTACATGTTTTTAAATAATCTAGTGCTAAAAGTTGGTTCCTATTTACGGTTGGTTGTTAAAAGTTGTGAGTGTTAAAATCTGTACTCAAATGTAAGTGGTTGTTTTTTAAATGTCGAAACTAAACTTAAGAGTTAATGAAGATTCTAGGAATGATACCATGATTCTGGAGATAGACAGTTACTGAAATCAGCTCATCGGACAGAAAGTCCAGCCTCATCTCTTCTTGGTTCTTAAATCAAAGACACGGAATCAGTAAAAGGAAAATATTAAGACAGAAAACCGTGCAGGTATATCTAAATTCAAGCTCTGAGTGGTGGTATCAAAAGTCACAACATGACAATGTTGAGAGTAACATCTATTTATAATGATTAGCATGGAACTTCAAAATACTAACAAAATAGCCCACATAAAGAACAGTGGAGTATCCATCTATTTCTTCCAATGTATAAGGAAATTTTTGATGAGCAAGAGTAAGACAGAGCAGTTTTAAAAGGTAAATACAAAGTCAGCGTTAAAGCAGTCTTGTAGTTACACCCATGCTTTTCTAACTTATGCCGAAACCGTATCTCATGTCTTTTTGTTTCAGTGCGAATAAAACCAATATAACACACAGTGTTTAGAGATTGTTATATGAATGGGAATTGGAACGAAACAATTAATAGGAGCTTAAAGACCTTAATTGATCGATCAGTAATGTCTGAACGTAACGTTTAGTTCAGAGAGGGAACGGATGAGGGAGAAGAAGTGGAGCAGTCAGGGAGGGAGAGATCGACTTTCGGTAGACTCGGACGAAAAAGAGCGCTTGGCGAAGTGGGCTTAGGATGGGCCTAATTAAATTGTTAAGACAGACTAAAACATAGAAATGAAAGGCCAGCTTTGATCGGTCAAAACAGCAGTACCGACGTGGCGGTTTCTGACTATGTGATTGGTTGATTTTTTAATCTGAGGTGGCATATTTCTCCTTTAAACAGTAAGAAATTTTAGTATTGCAAGATGTATTAGATTTTGATCCGCGCTTTCAAAGCGCGAGATGTTTTTTGTTATAAAATTGTTAACCCATTTTTTAGTTCATAAACAGAAATGACAAATCTATTTGTATTTGATAAATATTTTATATATTTGATGTAATAATCCAAAAATGATAATTGTAAAATGTCTACTCATTAATCGAAACTTAGTTTAGGAAAATCGACTTTATTTTAAGTTTTTTGACAATTATTTTAAGTTTTAAAATATATATTTTAAAAATAGTTGGAATTTATTAAATAGGTTTTGTGTAAAATTATAGTTTTGTAAGTGTATATATTTAGTATATTTATGTTATATTGATTTAGAAAATAATAATTCTATGATTTTCAAATATGTTTCAATATTATAGGTGTAACAAATTTTAAATATTTGATTTAAATATTCCAAACTGTTTAATGATTATCAAATATGTTTCAATATTATGAGTATCTATAACATTTTTTAAAATTGTTTGTTTAGATATTGCGATCTTTGTGGTTTTTGTTTTAACCTAAAAAGTTATATTGTCATTTTAGATGATAATGTCAACACATAGTGCATATGATTTTTGGTTTAATTTTTCGGTTAAATGTAACAAACAGTTTTTCCTTCGAATTAACATTATTTGTAACTGTCCAAATGATTTTGTTTGTAATTTTGTTGGTATCTTATACAATAAAGTAGACTATGCTCTCTCTTCCTTCCTTCACGTCCTCAAGGAAAGGGTACGGGAGGGAGCCAAGATTTTTTCTTGCCGCCGGCATCAATCCTAAGATGGTTGCGGGTAAGAGATATTTGAATTCAAACATATAGTTGCCTAAACCATTTGTTCGATTCACAATATCTTATGAAACTCCCTAATTGTTATGGCAGGGAAATTATATCTACCAGGGAAATTATATCTAAATGGGACTTATGCCGCACGTATTTACTTCGATTATGAGACGGCTGTAGGAAAAGCTGAGATTGACAGGCAAGACATTCTCCTTTGTAAATTGATTCTCTCTTTTTCACCAGTGAACCATCCTTGTCCGAGAAGGGTCGATGGGATTAGCATTGACCCTGAGCCTAACTGGAACTTTGATAGCTTACTCTCTGAAATCGAGTCTGTTGAGAAGAAGCTCAATGTATTTTCAAAGTTTCCTCAGCCTTTCACTCAGACAACCTTACGGTATATCTCTCTCTCTCTGTCTTTTGATTCAGTGTTTTAGCTCTTTATTGAGTTGTGCATCGGTTTAGGGTTTGTTTAGTTTAATATTTAGAAAGTAGAGAACAGCTTCTCATGTTTTTTACATTGGCGTGTTTAAAAAGGATGGGAAGGAGAGGTGGAGGTTTTGTAATGCGTGTATCAGAAGATGAGATGGAAAGTGATGTAGATGAAGAGAGTGATGAAGAAGAAGAAGAAAAAGATAGCCAAATCTGTACGAAAGGGAAACATTTTGCTTGTGATGAGCTATACTTGAGGTGATTGCCACCAACTCTCGCTTTTTTTCTTTCATAACTGTGGAAGACTTCTTCAGTGTTATTCTATGGTTTTTTAATCAGTTAGTTTTTGTGCATATAGTGATGAATCTGATGATGAGTTTGACTATGAACCCGAGTCCTTTCTGTTGAGTAAGATGGGTTTGTGAAGATGAGAACACTTGTTTATCAAGCAAATGAAGATCAAAAGTAATCCAAGGCTTAACTCAAGTTAGTATGGTGAGTTGAAGATGGGTTAAGTTACTTTTGGGACCACAAGGAGGAGCCTCTCCATTTTGTCCTCTTGTGCATTAGGTTTAAAGATGTCTCTACTATAAAGGGAGGCTGAGAACGTGAGAGAGAGATTGAGCCACACAAAGAGCATAGAAGGGTGAGAGAAACATGTGAGCTTAAGCCTAGCTTTGGGTTTTCTTATTAGAACATAGTAAGATACATTAGAGTGAGTTCATGAGTGATATGATGAGTGAATCACTTGTATCTTTGTAACTATGTTATACCTTCTAGTGGATTCCGAGCTGTAGTCTCGGGGAGATGTAGTGACCCTCGTTAACGGGCGCGAACTCCTTAAATTGTGTGTGTGCTCCCATCTTATCCTTCTCTCTATTCTCTTCTTCATACTCTCTACAACAATGTTTTTTACAGCATTCTATTTTTGGACTTCAAGCAACTTCTATCTTGGTTTGTTGTGGGTTTATGCTGAGACAAAGTGATGTCTTTAAGCCTCTGAATCCTAACAAAGTGGTATCAGAGCCAGGTTCTGTGTTTTATGGTTCTCTCAAGTCAAGAATCATGTTTTGTCAAGAAGAGAAGTGGAAGCTTTGAAGGTTATGGAAGCTGTGTTTTATGGAAGGAGAAACTCATGGTTTATGAGGAGATTCTAAGCATGAGTGAAGCTTTGGAGATCACTGAGATTTCAAGAGAGAAAGTCTCAGATCCAGAAGAAAGAGAGAAAGAAGATTCAGATCTAAAGGAAAGAAGATCTAGAGAAAGGAGGAGAGTGAAGAAAAGTGAGAAAGGTTGGATCTTTGGAAAGTTGGAGCAGCAAGGCTCCTGTTACGAAGCCACGTCCTTTTCTTGGAGAGCTGGTTTTGTAGAGAAAAGTGATGTCTCAGGAGGAACAACAAAGCAGTAGCTCTTGGTAAATGATGCTAAAGAGAGGAAGAAGCCATAAGACTCTTTCTTGGTGAAGCATCATGGTATTTCTCAGGTTTTGAGGAATGTATGGAGACTTGAATGTCTCAGGCTGAAAGACAAGCTGTCTATTGGTGAACAGCACGTGAGAGGAAGGAGTTATAAGGCTCATTCTGGTGTACATGGAAGCATCTCATTCACACATCTTGAAGAACAAGAAGAACCAAAGAAGTTGCAGATTTTTTCTGTTAAAAATGCAGTTTTCTGTTTCAGAAACAGAGACAGCTTTGGCAAGAGGTTATCTCTACTCATTTAAGGATCCATGCAGATCTTAGGTGGAGTAATATAAGGTTCTTGAGAAGCTTTAGTGGTTATAAAACCGGTTTAGCTCAGGTTATAGTGTGAAGATGGGATGTGAACAAGTTGTATCTTAAGGAGTGATTCATGGTGAAAGTGTGAATCAGTTGAGGTGATTTCAAGGGCTATGAAATCAAGAGACCTCTAAGATACAAGAAGCTGCGACACTGTGAGAAGGATGACAAAATTCTCACAAGCTGAAATGTAGCAAGCAGAAGAAAAAACATCAGAGATAGAAGCAAGAAGCACATGATACAAGAAGAGAGTTCTTGGTCAATGCTGAAGAAACCGATTGAAGATTGGAGTAAGCTGAAGGTATTTCAGAGATATCAGCTGGTTTTGGGGTTATAAAAAGATGAGTACACGTTCTGTGACTCAATGGCTTATATCAAAACCGAACATCAATTTCAAGACTCAAGTTTTGGGAGACTCAATGTCTGATTCCGCTGCTGCAGTCACAAAGCATTTGTGATGCTTTTGTATTGAAGTTTCAAGTTGCTCAAGTTCTGCTTATCTGTTGGGATTGGAAGCTTGTTTGAACACAGTGATTTTGTACTGGTTTTGCATGGGATTGGCCAAGATTCAGTGATGGTTTTCAGGGTATTCTTTGGTTGAATCAGTTTGTAGAAGTCAGCTGCAAGTGGTGTTTTAGCTATCTGTTTCCAGCCCGGAAACTCTGAAAATTCAGGGACGTCTAATACCTTGGATTTGATGAGTGTTTTATGGCTGTGTGAGTATCTGTAAGGATATTCTTGGGCCAGTTTAAAGGAGGATGCAGAATGGTTATGGAGCAGGGCATGTTTTCTGTTTGTCAAAGGCAGAAACAATTACGGCAATTTCAGTGGCTTTTGAGTTTTGGATGGGGTTTCTTGCTGCAAGTTTTATCTCAGGGTGCTAGCTATCAGTTCTTGGTAGTATGACAGTCTAAAGTTGGTGTGTCATCAGAGAACATAAAGATACATGATTGCTATTTTCAGAGGGAATGCAATGATGATTAAGCTCTTGTTGCGGTCTGAAAATGTTATGGTGAACATAAGGTGTAACACTCAGTTTCATTGCTATTTTCAGAGGGATGCAATGAAGGTTGAGCTCTTGTGAGCTTGAGTGTATACAGAGGATTGTTCGAGTTCTTGTTTCAAGTAGTGTAAGCTCTTGACAAGATGGAAGTAGCGAAGATTCATGTTTCTTAAGAAGATTTGTGTTTGGTGTAACACATGGAGTTTTCTGCTGGATTGAATCTTAGTGAATAAGTAGTACTTATCTCAGGTGGAGCATTGTTTTTTCTCAGAAGATTATCTTGTACTTGAATCAGTTCTTCAGAGATTGAAGAAGATTTCGGTGGTCTAGAAGCTGAAGGCATTTGAGACATCATGTTTCATGAGGAGTGTCTTTGAATGTATTATGCAACATGATACAATCTGGTATCGAAAGTCTTCCTAGCTAGAGGAGTTAGGCGGCGTGTCCTGTTTATCAACAGCGGTACAAGACAAGTATGGTTGTATTTTTTGGCGACAAGAGAGTATAAGATTTCAGATTTGTGGGATAGAAGGATGGTTTGTTGATGTATCAGCCTAAGTTGTAACATCATCACAACATGAAGAATGCTTTAAGAGACAGTGCTGCCGGGAGAAAGAAAGTTCTTGAGGGTTTTCTGGTTGCAAATGGATCAGATGGGATGGCTGCAAGAAGAAAGAAGATGTGTCACAGGTTTTGGCACACTTTCTCAAGCAAGAAGTCATGGTGACTCAATCTGATACATAAGAACGTGTTTGTGGATCAAAGATACATGGAAGAGTGGTTTTAACTCTGATTGCGAAGCTGAGATTATAGAGACGGAGTATGTCCAAGTGGTTATAGTTTCAGGTGGAGTATTATTGCTACAAGAAGAGCAATGCATATCTTAAATGATTTTTTGTTTTCCTGGTGGAGTTATATTCGGAGGTTGTCTCAAGTGTTTAGCTGAAGATAAAAGAGTTAGAGGGCTAAGGATCTTGCTGTTGTATCAGATTTATTGAAGTTCTCTGTGCAAAGAAGAAAGCAAGTGCAGAACTGATGGTGTGTCAACGGGTATTCAGCTCAAGAAAGGTTATAATCTGATGGTAAAAGATTGTTTTCAGATTTGATTTGAAGCTGGGTGTTGATGAGGATAATCAGAAACGAATTGCAGACTCTGAGAAACAGAGTTGCAGGTTACTACAAGTGGATTGCAGGTTTCTGAAAGTTTTTCAGTGAGAAGACACAATGCTGTGTTTTGAGATGAAGCAACTGAAGTGTTTTTTTCAGTGAGTTCTATAAAGCAGAAACTGAAGTAGACAAGTGCAGATGATACATGGTTATGTGTCAAGGATGCTCACTTCAAGAATGTGAAAGTGTTGTGTATCAAGTCTGATGGATAACTCATCTCAAGTGAAGTGTCAGAACCTGAAAAAGAAGTCCTAAAAGGATGAAGAATGCAGAGATCAAGCTGCATTAGAAAGACAACAACTCAGGAGCTTGAAGTTGTCTTAGTTGCATCATGAGGAGTCTACATAAGTGTCTACTCATGGGAAGTCAGTTGCAGGCCAGTAAAGTTAATGATATTCAGGAAGAAGAATGTCGGTTAATGACTGCAAACTGAATAATGCAAGAACCGGATTTGTTTTGGTGGAGGCTGCATACAAGAAGAAGTATTGCAGGTTGTTCTTTACAGCTTGAAATACATCAAGGGTTCTAGAATTGATGTGTAAGCTGTTGTATGGACGCGTCTCAGGGATGTCACAAGAAGTTGTTGATAAGAGACATATGCAAGGTTGCTAGTAGTGGGTTTTTTCAAGCTGTTAGTGTGTTCTGTTTTAACAAGATGGTGGAGCAGGGTTCTGTTCTGGGATTGCTTGGTTAAACAGGTTGAAGATGTGAATCTCAGATAGTGTAAGCTATTGGTGAGATTGACTGCAAGTTGAATCAAGAAGCTTCAAGCTAGAAGCTAAGATGATTCTGTTATTTCTGCATTTGATTCAAGTGAATTCAAAGGGTTTTGATCTCAATGCGCATGAGGAAATCCTAGAAGCTAGCAAGTGAATCAAGATTTGCAGAGGTGGTATTGGTATTTTCTCAGTCACTGAAACATACTTATGGTTATGACAGAAGCCATGGAGGAATTGTGTGATTGGAGAAGTCATAAGTCATAAAGCTTATGGAGTTTTCTGTTGGAGCAACAAGCTGGACATTTCCTAAGCTTGGTACTGGATTTTATTGAGCTTTATATCAGATATTCAGGTGTTGCAGGTGCCAGAAGAAGTCACTGATGAGTTGAGCTTAATACAGATTTGTGTTAGAGCTGGTTTTCACAACTCAAGTGACATGTAGATGTTCTGATGGCTCAGGTTCGGCAAGGTGAATTTTCACAGCTGATGTGCATTGAACAAGATGTTGAATGCTGCATGGATCAAGCAGGTTCATGGTGTTTGAAGCTGCTAAGGATCAAGGATGAGTAGTGATACTCAGAAGCCGAGACAGGAATCCAAGAAGCTAGAAGAAGAAACTCTCTCTCTCTCAAGTATGTGCAAGTTGTTTGGGATGATCAACATGTTCTCAGGTGGAGATTTGTGAAGATGAGAACACTTGTTTATCAAGCAAATGAAGATCAAAAGTAATCCAAGGCTTAACTCAAGTTAGTATGGTGAGTTGAAGATGGGTTAAGTTACTTTTGGGACCACAAGGAGGAGCCTCTCCATTTTGTCCTCTTGTGCATTAGGTTTAAAGATGTCTCTACTATAAAGGGAGGCTGAGAACGTGAGAGAGAGATTGAGCCACACAAAGAGCTTAGAAGGGTGAGAGAAACATGTGAGCTTAAGCTTAGCTTTGGGTTTTCTTATTAGAACAAAGTAAGATACATTAGATGAGTTCATGAGTGATATGATGAGTGAATCACTTGTATCTTTGTAACTATGTTATACCTTCTAGTGGATTCCGATCTGTAGTCTCGGGGAGATGTAGTGACCCTCGTTAACGGGCGCGAACTCCTTAAATTGTGTGTGTGCTCCCATCTTATCCTTCTCTCTATTCTCTTCTTCATACTCTCTACAACAATGTTTTTTACAGCATTCTATTTTTGGACTTCAAGCAACTTCTATCTTGGTTTGTTGTGGGTTTATGCTGAGACAAAGTGATGTCTTTAAGCCTCTGAATCCTAACAGGGCTTGGCTGAGAGTGCACTATATGAGGTGATCAACGACCACCAAACCGAAGTTAAGGTGAGGCAAATAGATACTTATTGAATGTTTGTATTTCGATTGGTATATAATAACTGAATGATAATTTGGATCGACTGGTAACAGGAAGATATTAAGAGTAAGTATTAGTTGCTGAAACGGAAATGTTGCAATAGATTGAAACCTTTCGCTCTGCAATATTCCGGGTTGAAAAGTATAAAGAAACTAGAAAAGAAGTGGAGCGTAAACTTGACCTTCAGTACCAGCGAAAAGTGTAAGCTATGGTTCATATGCTGCGATTGTTTTTTCCTTCGTGTTTTGGAAAGTAATTTGTTGGTTCATCAAAATAAAATATGTCATTGTTTCCTTTGCTTTGTAAAGACAAACTGGATTTTACATTTTTTCTATCATGAATAAAAAATATTATTACTTTATTTTTTTCCTAAAGTTAAAAAAATATATTACTACTCTACTGACTCTTAAATTAAACAAATAAAAAAACGGTAATACATACGTAAACCAAAAAACTGCATCTAACCCATAAGTCAAAAAATTCTCAAATTCATTCACCAAGAGTAAGAAACTCATTGACATGACATCATGGACACCCCCAAATCTTAATTGACAACAACTAATAATTCAGACTCAAATGGACTACTAACTAACAGAAGAGAATGAAACAAATGAAATACATAAGATAAATCAACGTCCGACCGGAATACCCTTAGTAGTACCATAAAATACATCATTTGAGTTAGAAGTGTATGATTTGTTCTTTTAGTACAATCTAATAGATTATATATATATATATATATATATATATATATATATATATATATATATATATATAATTTTTAAAATGATATTTTGCCCAACAATAAATGTTGATACCACATGTCATATTGTCATAATAACTTTCCCCCATTCCATTGAACTCGTATACTCACCAACGAATTTATATATCTTCTTGTTTTACAAACCGCCATAAACGATCAAGTATTGATTTTCCGAAGGGAAGTAAGTTATAATATTTTTTGTATTCCTCCCCTTTCTCCCTGTTCTGTTTTTTTTTTTAATCTCTGGTGCATGCCATGATGCTGTCTTAAACCCTGATTCCCTTTGACCTAGATATCTCTTTCACGACAAAGTGGAATAGAGTTGTTTTTTCATATGTGCACTTAACATTGGAGAGCTTGAAGGCTTTTGCGCCACCAAGTATGGTTCCTACATTCATCTTGTTCCCAGTCCTAAGGACGACTTTTAAAAGCTTCAGGAATAACCTGCTTGACTTAAGCTCCGTGCAAGCTTCCTAATTATGTACTACTGTATTAATCACCTTACCTTGTAACACAAGAAATTGAAAATGACAATAAGTCACTCTGTAATACCTCAAGCATTGAGAAGGAGTTTCTAAGATGAACCACTTCATCTTCAACCGTCTCTCTATAAAGCATTGCTTCAGCCTCTTGAAATGCAAATGGTACTCCACAAGGGCCCTGAGAAATTTCTCAGCAGAGTCAAGCTCATCTACTACAACTTTGTAGCTATACAACTTCAACTCTTCTTCTTTACTTAGTCGGCATCTTCTTCACAAATGCTTCAAGTGCTGTAAACACAACCCTTCCACTGAAACTAAAGAACAATTCAAAATCATACATTCTTGAACGCTTTTGTTAATTGTGGCTAAAGGCCAAAGCAAGTTGTAAACTTACTCAAAGAAGCTTGTTCTGAGCTTATCACAGGCCATAGTCCGGTCGGGCGTTTTGTAAAATTACTCAAAGGAACTTATCTTTACCTAACGGTCTACGCGGAGAAAATCATGAAACAGAGGAGGAGGCGGCGTTTTGTTCATTACTTGAGGTTGTTGTGATGTCGATGGTGGCCGTACAGGCGGAAGTGGCATGGAGGCAGCAGAGGTTTAGAGGAAGAAGCGCAGACTTTTGCAGATAGTTGCGATGAAAGCTTTTGAGGCTTGGCCGTTTTCTGGCAAAGACATAGGTCATGTTCGTTAGTACATCTCAAAGATGCATCCAGATGGTCCATCTGAGTGTCTTATCTAGATGATCCATCTGGATGTTGTTCGTTTTTTCATTTCGTCTATGCATCCAGATGAATCATCTGAATGCAACTATGTTCGTTTGCTTTTCATTTTTAACTTCATCTGCATCCAGGTGGACTTGTTAATAAAATGACTAAAATATTTTTTTTTACGTTTCGGCGGAAAAATATCATTTTTTACGGATTTGGCGAAAATATTTTTTCGGGTTTTGCGGAAAAATGTGTTTTTGACGAAAAAGTGCACTTTTGTGGTTTTGTCAAAAAAATACGTTTTTGCGTGTTTGGCGGAAAATACTTTTTGTAGTTTTGGCAGGAAAAGTTTGTTTTTTGCGGTTTTGGCGGAAAATGTGTGTTTTGAAGAAAAATGCATTTTTGCGGTTTTGACGGAAAATGCATTTTCCGGTTTTGGTGGGAAACAGTTTTTTTCCGGTTTTGGCGGGAAAATGCGTTTTTGCGGTTTTGGCGGGAAAATGCGTTTTCCGGTTTTGGTGGGAAAATGCGTTTTTCCGGTTTTGGCGGAAAAAATGCATTTTTCTGGTTTTGCGGTTTTGGCGGGAAATGCGTTTTTCCGGTTTTGGTGGAAAATGCATTTTTTGCGGTTTTGGCGGAAAAATGCATTTTTTGCGGTTTTGGCGGGAAAATGCATTTTTCCGGTTTTGGCGGAAAAATACATTTTTTCGGTTTTGACGGGAAAATGTGTTTTTGCGTTTTTGGCGGAAAAGTGCGTTTTTACGATTTTGGTGGAAAAGTGCGTTTTTACGGTTTTGGCGGAAAATGTGTTTTTATGATTTTGGCGGAAAAGTGCGGTTTTACGTTTTTGGCCGAAAAATGTGGTTTTACTGGTTTGATCGAAAAATGTTTTTTTATGGAAATGATCGTTTTTACGTTTTTTGCGGAAAATGAATTTTTGCGGTTTTGTTGGAAAATTTTGGTTTTCAGTTTTGACGAGAAAATGCATTTTTCGGTTATGGCGGAAAAATATATATGCAAAAAATAGAATTTTGGTTTGAAAATAATATTTTGATTTTTAAAAATTATTTGTCATATATCATTTTGGACTGAACTAGATGCATCTAAATCCAGATGCACCATCAAGACTCACCTTCACTTGGATGAGAATTTGAGATGAGTTTTTAAAAAATCAGCTGGGTGATCCATCTGGATGTAGCATTATAATGTACAAAACGAACATCAATTTGCATCTTCACCCAGATGGATCACCTGGATGAGCAAACGGACAACACCATAGTGTGAAGACCTCTGTTTGGAAAATGCGGAAGCTATGGATGTAGTGGCGGTGGTGGAGAAGAGATTTCGAAACTGTTTCCAGAGCATTCATGAAAAAAAACAAATCATGTGAAGATCAAAGCCCCTCTCTGCATAATGAGACAATAAAAAACCAGTCAAAAAATAGTAAAATAAAATTTGAAAATCCAATAAAATCTTTCTGGATCCATAACATGAAACAATCAAAACTTCCTTGATGATTCAATGGCAGAACTTTCATAATACCTGAATCCATAATAAGATACCCTGAAACCGTAATCAATTAACCTCTTGATTGAAAGAATATGCTCAACGATATGTTCCTATATTCTAGGATCTCGTTACTTGACCATATCCCTTGTATAGTGGAACCGTAGAACAACCTTGTGTATATATTGATTGTATCGTGTTTATGTTGGATCAAGGAAATACATACAATTTCATGGTATCAGAGCTAAAGCTCTTGAGACCCTAATCTTCTTCGTCTTCCCTTTCTTTCTAAATTTCTTTCTACCATCCCTCTCTTCTAAAGTTCTCTGTCAATGGCCGCACCAAATCCCGTTGATTTCGACCGTGCCTTTGGCGTAACGAACATTAAAACCCATATCCCTATCACCCTCGTCTTTGAAGATCACAACTATGACGCCTGGCGTGAGTTGTTTCTCACTCACTGTCTCGCATTTGACGTGATCGGTCACATCGAAGGTACCTCTCTCCCTGCAAACGATGATGACATGCCGTGGAAGAAGAAGGATGGCTTGGTCAAGCTATGGTTATACGGAACCTTGACTCAACCATTGTTCCGCAGCACGTTTCAAACTGGTGGCTCCGCTCGCGACATCTGGCTCCGAGTTGAGAACCAATTCAGGAACAATAAGGAAGCTCGAGCAATCCAACTCGACCATGACTTGCGCACCACGGAAATTGGAGACCGTACGGTGCAAGAGTATTGTCAAACCCTGAAATCCATATCAGATCTCTTGGCCAATCTCGACGCCCCAGTACCTGACAGAACACTCGTGATGTATCTTCTGAATGGCTTGAACGAGAAATTTGATAACATCCTCAATGTCATCAAACACAAGGAGCCCTTTCCTACGTTTGACTCAGCGAAACAGATGCTTCTCAACGAGGAAACACGACTCAAGAAAGCTACTAAGGCCCCAGCGACTGCAGACAGCGCTTCCTCATCGACAGTTCTCACGGTCTCAACAGAAAAACAACCTCAACGCTTCAACAATGGGAACAGGAAGCAAAACAATCGAAGCCGTGGTCGTGGACGCAACAACCAGCAACGCTCTTGGAACAACAACTGGCAAAACAGCAATTGGAATCCGCATTACTCGGTACCGTTCTATCAACCGCCAATGATGCAGTGGCCTGGATTCCCTACTCCATGGATTCAGCAAGCAAACAGAGGCATTCTCGGCCCTGCTCCTCAACGTCAACAACAGCAACAACAAGCTCTAGTTGCTGACCCACAATACCAACCAACAACCGATTTTGCTCAAGCTTTCAACACCTTGACTATTGCTGATCCAGGCGCTGCAGACTGGTATATGGACTCTGGTGCTACAGCTCACTTAGCATCGTCTTCAGGTACACTAAATTCTGTTCTTAAAAATAGCACCAGAATGTCAGTCAAAGTCGGAAACGGTTCTCAAATTCCCATTACTTCATCCGGCTCAACTTCTTTAGCTTCATATTCTCGTCCTCTTTCATTGAAAAATGTTCTTGTTGCTCCTAATATCATCAAGAATCTTATCTCTGTTCGTCGGTTTACTAATGATAATTGGTGCTCGGTTGAATTTGACCCGTTTGGTTTTTCTGTAAAGGATCTCAGCACCAAGCGGATACTGCTCTGCAGTGACAGTTCAGGGGATCTTTACTCTGTTCCGCAACAACTCAATAAACTGCCGAACACTCCTCACGCTTACCTTGCTGCTGCTCCTTCTCTCTGGCATAAACGCCTTGGCCATGTCAACAATGCTCATTGCGTTCTTTAATTTCTTCTAATTCCATCTCTTGTAATAAAGGACAACTTCCACTTGTATGTGAAGCATGTCAATTGGGTAAACACTTAAAACAACCTTTCTTTGATTCAAATAAAATTGTCTCTGCTCTTTTGAGCTGGTGCATTCCGACATTTGGACTTCGCCAATCACAAGTAACAGTGGCATTCGATATTATGTCCTCTTTCTCGATCATTTCTCTCATTTTATATGGGTTTATCCCCTAAGAAAGAAATCTGAAGTTTTTTCAAAGTTCACTGACTTCTGTGCTTTTGAAAACGCAGTTCAAATCCTCTATCCAATCGTTTCAATGCGATAATGGTGGCGAGTATAACAATACCAACTTCCTAAACTTCTTTTCATCAAACGGTATTGTTGTTCGTTTCTCGTGTCCTCATACTTCTCAACAGAACGGACGTTCGAGAGAATGATACAACCATAAATAACACTCTCCGAACACTTCTTTTCCAAGCTCGCCTACCACCTTCTTACTGGGTGGAAGCACTACACACTGCTGTTCACTTACTCAATATACTACCCTCAGCTTCCATTAAAACCGTGTTCCATACACAACCTTTACCAGAGAGAACCCTCTTATCATCACCTAAAAACCTTTGGCTGCTTATATGCTTCCCCAACCTGAATCATTCATTTCTCCATAAACTAGCCCCTCGATCCACACCCTGCGTGTTTCTTTTGGCTATCCATCAAGCCAAAGGGCTACAGATGCCTAGACCTACAGACCAGAAAAATCATTATTTCTCGTCATGTGGTCTGTGATGAATCAATATTTCCTTTAGCTCAAACTCATTCCATCTCACTTCCAAAGTCTTATGATTTCTTGGGCGACACGTCTGAGGTATCCTCAACATTCAAAATATTCTAATTCAGCCATCTCCTCCTCCATTACAGTCTGTTGCACCACCCCTTCACACGACTGTTCAACCTATTTTAGCTCCTATTACACGTCATCCAATGACTACTAGGAGCAGAGATGGAACTCGAAAACAGCGAACTATCATAAACCTCCACACTTCAACCATTTCTCCTATCCCAAAAAGCCACCTAACAGCTTTAAAAGATCCAAACTGGAATCCCTCAATGACTGATGAGTACGGTGCTCTGGTTAAGAATAAGACATTTAGTCTAGTTACACGTCCACCTAATGCTAACATTCTGCGCTCCATGTGGTTATATAAGCATAAGCTTGGTGCAGATGGAACGGTTACACGCCACAAATCGCGCTTAGTGGCGAACGACAAGTCACAAGAGCAGGGCCTGGATTACGATGAAACGTTCAGCCCCGTTGTGAAGCCAGTAACCATCCGTTCTGTACTCCACCTAGCTCTGCAACGCGACTGGGAGTCCATCACCTTGACGTCAAAAATGCTTCTTGCATGGGACGTTAGATGAGACCGTTTATATGCATCAACCGCCAGGTATGGCCGACAAGTCGAAGCCAAATCATGTATGGAAGTTGGAGAAAGCCCTTTACGGTCTCAAGCAGCAGGCTCCAAGGGCCTGGAATGGTCGTTTCTCTTTCGTACGTAGAACAACTGGGTTTTACAAAAAGCTCTAGCGATAATTCTCTTTTCATCTACAGCAAAGGGAAAAACATTGCCTATCTCCTCCTTTATGTCGATGACATACTGTTAACGGCATCGTCTCCGGCTCTGCGTCAACATATAACAACCTTACTGAAGAAAGAATTTGAGATGTCCGACGACGGGAAACTCAAATACTTTCTTGGCATAAAGGTTGACTACAATGGCGATGGCATGCTCCTATCACAGACAGCTTACGCAAAAGACATTCTAATTCGTGCCTCAATGCAAGAATGCAACCCTGTAAGTACTCCAGTCGATCTCAAATCAAAGCTATCTCAAGACAGTGGCGACAAAGTTGATGATCCAACACTCTATCGGAGTCTCGCCGGCGCGCTCCAATACCTCACTCTAACACGTCCAAAAACATCCAGTACGCGGTGCAACAACTCTGTCTCTTCATGCATGACCCACGGGCCTCTCACCTCAATGCCTTGAAAAGGGTATTACGCTACCTAAAAGGCACCATTACAGACGGCTTACAGCTCTACAAATCCAGCACAACCACCCCCCTCACTGCCTACACAGATGCAGATTGGGCTGGGTGTCCCGACACTCGACGTTCCACCTCCGGTTACTTTACGCGTTTTCTTGGGCAGCAACCTAGTATCTTGGTCATCAAAACGACAAGACACAGTTTCACGATCTAGTGCCGAAGCTGAATACAAAGGAGTTGCAAATGTCGTAGCTGAAACCTGCTGGATAAGGAACCTTCTTCTCGAACTCAATGTCCTATTTCCACAGCCACATTGGTGTATTGCGACAACATAAGCGCAGTTTATCTCTCCACCAACCGGTAAAGCACCAACGAACAAAACATGTAGAAATAGATATACATTTTGTTCGTGAGAAGGTCGCAATGGGTCAGGTCCGAGTTCTACATGTTCCATCCTCTTCTCAGTTCGCGGATATCTTCACTAAAGGTCTTCCAACGTCTCTCTTCAACGAATTCAAAACCAGTCTTTCCGTTAGAAGGCCCAACGATAAGACTGAGGGAGGGTGAAAGAATATGCTCAAAATATGTTCCTATATTCTAGGATCTCGTTACTTGACCATATCCCTTGTATAGTGGAACCGTAGAACAACCTTGTGTATATATTGATTGTATCGTGTTTATGTTGGATCAAGGAAATACATACAATTTCATTGATCGCTTTCATCCTCTTTCTTAGATCTCGCAATTCCACAAAGAGAGCTTTATCTCTATTCAAAGGAGTCTTTTACTTGTATCCTTCCCTTCTGTTAAAAACAGCCATTTTTTATTCTGGATGTTATTTCCTCTGATCGATCTAAAAGAGAACAATATCCATTGCATCTTTCTCCAAAATACGAACCTTGAATTTATAGCATTAGCATGAAGCCCTAAGAGCCGTTGCAATCTCAAAAACTTGGATAAAGATTTGGTAAATAATTTGTTGGATTAAAAGTATTTCTGTGAAATATATACAATAATTAAAAACATAGATTAAAAATATTCCATTGGCAAAATCTTGTAAGTATTGTTGAAACAGAAGGGTACTTAAAAAAAACCCTTGTGTTTTAATAGTATTGATAAATGTTGCTAAAAAAAAGTAAGATATATAAATATTAACAGTAGTTATGAATTTATGTAATTTAAATTTGATGTCTATTTAATTGATTTATTACTTTACAATGTTTATGTGAAAAGTATAAGTTCATATATGAAATTTGAAATATATTTTATAAATTTTATATAAAGAATCATATTTAGACAATTGATCTATTTCATTTGAGTCGCGTTAGATTTTAATTTTAAAACTAAAAACAATTTGGGTTTATAAAGCTGACAACGACATTGAAAACTACTCACCGGAGCACCACAAGACATGGAGGCAGCGATATGTAAGACAGTATGCCATTAACATCTACTTGCTGCAGAAGTTTTTGGGCTGTTAATGCCCCAGCCTCTCTGCCATGAAAATGAAGCCATCTACGTTTTTGTTTCGTGCAGCGAGATGAAAGACTGTCTCCTTCGATCGTGTGAGGGATCTGAAGAACAATGGAGCCTTTTCCAGGAACTCTTCTAGAACTACAACCCGAGCCTATGAGGACCACCAGATGCAAAGGCGATAAACCGTTGGTGTTATGAGCTTTTCTAATCCAACACAATAGTGAGCACTGAGTTTATACAAATCACAAAAATGTTGGGCGTGCACAAATTTTTTTTTATCAATGAAATGACTGCCCTAAACCCTAAACCCTAAACCCTTCCGTGTAAACACCACAACCCTATCTATTCTCACCTATTTTACTTAGCTCTTGACCAAACCATCCAAAGATATAATATCTCTTTACAACGCCCCCCTTTTTTTAATTCTGCCCTGATCCTCTTCTCTAATCCAATTTATGAAACGAAAATTAATAGATTTGTAAATCCATGTTTTTG
>NW_026015465.1:20000-25306 GCF_020379485.1 Brassica napus | reverse complement strand
GGGCAATCCTTTTCCGAAGTTTAGGATTCATTTTGCGAATCCCGCCTAAATTGTTTCCATCGACCGAGGCTGTTCACCTGGAATCACTGATGCGGTTATGGTACGACCGGGCGTTGCGCGGCATAGGTCTCCGGATTTTTCAAGGGACCGCCGGGAATGCACGGATGTGGAACCGAAATTCGCACCTGTCGATTTCCGTTTTAAATAAGGAAGGAGGAAAAACTACCAACGTCAAGCAATCAGAACACGAGAATAACAACGATAAAAATAAGAAATCGAAAAGAGAGCAAAGTAGATCTTATTCCGAATCTGCGTATGAGCGTTACAACAAGGTATAAGCCTGGGCTCGAGAGCTGTCGGCGAGATTCCTAGTTCTAGCAACCCTAAGACGGCTAAACTAATTGAGTCGCAGCTCGAAATAACAAAAACGGAAAGTTGCCTAAATCGCTCTAAGTGCTAAGTTTGCTCTGAAAAAGTTCTCTCCTTCTGCTCCTCGCCTAGGACTCCTTATATACTAGCTCCAAGGTCGGTTTACGCTTTTACTCTTCTGCCCTTAAGCCGTCATAGCATAAAAATGGAGATATTCCATTTTTCCCGATCTTCACAATTATCTTCAAAACTTCCGTATTTATCCGCGGCGGAACTTGACATTTATCCTTCCTCGTGGGCCAAGCGCGAACCATGCTGTGGTTCACGGGCTTTTGGTTAGGAAAAATCGTAGGATGGGCCTCGAGTCGTGTTTTAGGTCCCTTTGGGCCGTCTTCCGACTCGACACGTTTACTACGAGTTTTCCGCGGTTTCTAATCCGCGAAGTTTGATCGATGAATTAGAATAGCGGGAAACATAGACTGAGCTTGCTACGGTCTTCGGGAGATAGCATTCGAAGGTTTGACGAGAATGCAAGGACTGGTGTCGTATCGATGTTCGGAAAGGTTCAATCGCTACACAGCGATTCAGCTTCTCTCCGCTCCAGACTCCGCGGCTCTCCTCGGTCCCTCGACGACCTTTTGGCTCCTGTCCTTCAGCTCTTGGCTGACTCGAGCCCTCGATCGATCTCGGGTCGCTACGTAGCGACCGAGCTTTGGCTCGAGCTCGGTCGCTACGTAGCGACGAGCGGACGATCGCTCGGTCGCTACGTAGCGACCGAGCTTCGGCTCGAGCTCGGTCGCTACGTAGCGACCGAGCTTTGGCTCGAGCTCGGTCGCTACGTAGCGACCGAGCGGGACGATCGCGCTCGGTCGCTACGTACGACCGAGCTTGGCTGAGCTCGGTCGCTACGTGACGATCGATCGGTCGCTACGTAGCGACCGAGCTTTGGCTCGAGCTCGGTCGCTACGTAGCGACCGAGCGGGACGATCGCTCGGTCGCTACGTAGCGACCGAGCTTTGGCTCGAGCTCGGTCGCTAGTACGCGACCGAGCGGGACGATGATCCGGTCGCTACTAGCGACCGAGGCGGGCGAGTTCGGTCGTACGTAGCGACCGAGCGGGACGGACGTTCAGTCGCTGCGTAACGACCTGTTTTCGAGCTTTCGTCGGACGTCTCGATTCTTTCTTCCGCCAAGCTTTTTCGTAAGGAAGAATCTATTTCGAAAAGTACTCTTCGGAGAAACTCTATTTTCTTCTTCGGACGTTTTGAATGTTAAATTTGTCGTAACCGTTTTTGACCCCAACAGTTAGCCCCCCAGCCCGTTAGAGTTGTGACTCTAGCGGGCGGATAGATGACTTTGACAAGGTTAAGTGTATTGGACGAAATTTACAGTTAAAACTCCGCGGAAAAAGTTGTCGAGGCGACATTCCGAACCCATACTTCTATAAGTAGTGAGCTCTTGTCATTCATTTTCTTCACACTTTCCTCCTTCATTTCTTCAAAACCTCTCTAGTTTCATAACTTTCCTTTCAACATGTCTTCCTCCCAAGGTGATAAGAGGATTCCGACGTCGAGATGGGTGAGGCCACTTCTCTGGCTCCGGTTCCAACTTCTCCGGCGGAAGTGCCGGCTTGTGTTGCCGGTCATCTTTCTTTCCGAGAGAAACTAGTTCGTCGCCAAGCGAGAAGAAAGAATTGGCTCAGACTGGCTCCGAGTTTCCGTCTTCTCGCGCAGGTCGTTGCCCCGTGTCATGGGACCGGCGTCGCGGCTCCTCCCCGCAAGTCCTACTGCGGGATCTTCCACGACTCCGATCCTCGTCGAGGACAAAGAGAAGGCCGCTGACTCTATGCCTCCGCCTCCAGCCAGAAAAGAAATCGTTCTGGCATTGCGTGCTCCTAGCGCTGTCCAGGCTACTCAGCTAAGAGTCGGAAGAGGAAACTGGCCAAGAGCGGTGACGGGGAGACTTCGCAGCGAGGTGGGTCGAGCCTAGCATCGGGACTTCGCGGAAAGGTTTGTTTCTTGTTTGAATTCTCGATCGTCTTTCGTGCATTCTTTTCATGGACTTAGTCTTAAGAATTTTTTACCGTTCGCAGTTCATATCGTTGATCGATGGGATGATCAGCGAATGTGGTTCTGAGACCAGTCGTCTTTCCGGGGAGTTGGTGGAGCTTCAGGGCAGATGGTCCGAAACCGAGGCTATGTTGACGGCTGTCGAGGACTCTCACTCTGCGAAAGTGTCGAGCTCGAGGTTGCGATAGGAGAGCTTGAGAGGGACCTCGGGAAGACGGCGAGTTCCTTGCTTAAGGAAAAGAAAAACAGGAAGGCCAAATCCTCGGAGGTGCGTCGACTCCAGCGTCAGATCGAGAGTGACGCTGGACTAGCGCGCCGCGGGATCCAAGAGGCTACGGATGCCCTTCGTGCGGAGTTTCAGGCTCGCTTGGCGAAGATTCTGCTTCCCTGGGTTCCCTCGAGTGTATCCGGAGCAGGGATTTCGCTTTGGCGACGATTGAGGGCGGGATGGCCGTGGTTCGGTCGTTCCAAAGTGAGACTCCCCCGACCTTGGAGGCCGAGAGGCCCGACTGTCCGGCTGCAAGGGAGATATGGCGGCCGAGGATGGCGATTTCGGTCTCATCCTGGCCGACCTAAAATCCGCTTGCTTCCTTCCGACGTGTCCAGAAGACCCAGAGGGGAAAGATCCGATGTCGGGAGAGAACGGAAGCGACGCGGCTCCAGGCTCGGACGAGGCGGCGGGTGAAGAGGGAGCGTAAGTTCTGAGGGTGACTTGGGTTAGATCTCTTGCGAGAGATTTTTTTTTTTTTTATGTCTTATGCTTCGGCCTTGAACGGCCTTGTTTGTATTTCGGGACTGGCCGTGTGTGGCTTTGAATCCCTGCCGCTCCGCGGCTTTATGGTATGATAATCGGATAACGTTTTTTTATGAATTTGTGAATAGTGGGGAGGAAGGTGATGAGTTGTCGTCTCATATCCTTCTTCGATTGTGAAATGTTTTATTCGAGACTGTTTCGAGAGTTCTTCCGCGAGATGTGAACTCTGCGGGGGCGCTGAAGGTATCGAACGTAAACATAGAGCGTGGTTTAAGAATCTCTTATCTTTCGATATCATGCCTTTGAGATGTTAGAGACCAGTGCGCTGGGTTTAGGGCAAGACCTAGGTTTACTTTCGGTTTAAGGATTGTGCGGTGACTAACCGGCTATCGTTTTTCCTGTGTCGCGATTTCTTCCTGATTCGTATCGATGTAAAGTCCGCGAAAAGTTCTCGGCTTATACGACTTGTTTGATACGAATCGAGCATCTCTCCGGAGACCGGAAGTGCTAGACCAAAATTTGGATTTCTTTTATAGCGCTATTATCCTTGTGTCGGATGTAAGAGAGTCATCTCCATGAGATGGCTATGTCTGTTTAGGACGTTTGTGAGTTCGATGTGATCAGCATCGGACTTGGTGGCGTGTGCCGTTGTTTTGATTAATTTGCGCAAAATAAATGTTAATGTGTGCAATATGTGTCTTTTTGCGGAGATTTCGTTTGCTCGGAAGAAACCAATTTGAGGCATCTTTTGCGACGTCTCGCGATGCTAAAGGTTCGATTCTCCACGGCGGCGACCAATTTCCGAAGACCTCGTTGCGATTTCGCGGGTGAGGATGTTTTGATAAGTCGAAAACACCAAAAGTGCGGTAAGAAGTTTTTTCGATTTTTTGGGAGTATACGAGTATACGTACCCACTCCCCCCTTTTTAATAAGGAGGACAGCTGAATTTGCCTTTCGGCAAACTGCCTACGTACTCCTTGCGGAGATCAAGCCGTCTCGTAGTTCAGTGATTGCGAGTTGGTTGTTTAGTGATAGTATTTTTTGAGATGCATCGCATTCCAGGTTCTAGGGATTTTTATGCCCTGCATGTTGGCTATTTCGTAAGAACCTGGTCGGACGACTTTTCGATTTTATAGGGACCTTCCCAGTTTGCTCCGAGTTTTCCCGCGTTTCGTTCAGCGGTGTTTTGGAAGACTTTGCGAAGGACCAGATCTCCTGATTGAACCTCGGTTCCGTACGTTGGAGTTATAGTATCTCGCAGCGGCGTGCTGGTAGTTTTGAATTCGGATGAGCGCTCGATCCCGGCGTTCGTTAATGAGGTCGAGATCGTCCAAGAGCATAGCATTGTTGAGTTCCTCTCGTTCGGGTAAGAACCTTCTTCGAACACCGGGAAATTCTACTTCTGCGGGAATCATGCACTCCGCGCCGTATACCAAGGCGAAGGGAGTTTCTCCCGTTGCTCGCCTTGGGGTGGTACGGTGAGACCAGAGGACTCCCTCGAGTTCGTCGTCGGCCATCTACCTTTTTTGGCCTCCAAGCGTTTCTTCAGTCCGTCGAGAATGGTCTTGTTGATTGTTTCAGCCTGTCCGTTGCACTGCGGATATCTGGGAGTTGACTTGTTGAGTCGTATCTTCCACTTTTCGCAGAATGCCTCGAATCGGGTGGAAATAAATTGAGACCCGTTATCGGTTACGATTTCGTAAGGAACTCATGCCTACAATGATGTTTTTCATACGAAATTCTCGACTTGGACGTCTTTTATACTCGCGTACGAGTCCGCCTCTACCCATTTTGAGAAGAAATCGGTAAAGACTAGAAGGAAACGCTTTTGCTTTGAATTATGCAGAGGTCCGACAATATCCATGGCCCAGCGCATAAAGGGATAAGGCGACGTGATGGAGGAAAGAACTTCGGCGGGTTGTCGGATAGTTGGCGCATGCCTTTGGCATTTTCGCATTTTCGTGCGAATTTTCGCAATCTCCGATCATTGTTGGCCAATAGTACCCGTGGCGTTTTGATTTTCACGGCTAGTGATCTTCCGCCGGAATGGTTGCCGCATGAGCCGGAATGTATTTCCTCCATTACTTTCCTCGCCTTTTCTCTTCAGGCACGTC
>NW_026015464.1:0-5000 GCF_020379485.1 Brassica napus | reverse complement strand
CCCCTATATAAGGGAACACTTTGATTCAGATGATGAACAGAACACACGATTTCATCTCTCTGTTCACACACGTTATCAGCACGATAGCCTCTGAACCCCTGAGACCAAAATCGAACTAGAAACCCCAAAAGTCTAAGCCGGCGATCCAAACCAAAACCCTAAACCTGATCTTGTCCCTTGTTCATCAAGAACTCAGGAGAACCATCTCAGCTTCTCAGATCACGATCCAGACCGAGTAGAACCGCAGATCAGCTCGCGATCGAACCCGAACCACGCGATCAGCCCGAGACGATCCGATACCCGTCCAGCTCGCAGCCGAGACGCCTCCAGCCCACGATCGTCCAATCCGGGACCCGATAGAAGGCAGCAGACGTCCGATCATCTCAGCTCGAAGTCTCCTTCATTCTCTGGTGGTCCGGTTCATAAACCCCTACTAAACTAAGGTATAAACACAATCTGAGAACCTAGAACAGGAAGAACCCTAATTCCATCATTATGGAAACCATGAAACCTAAAAGAAATTAAGACTAAAATCGACAAAGCTTAGAACTAGAAACATGAATCGATTCCTATTAGAACCTGTCTTGTTGTTGATTGATTGAATCTGAAATTGGCAAACCCTAATTCAATGGAATCGAAAACCCTAACCCCTAAGGAAGCATCTAGCCGATTTTAAGGTTGATCTTGATTGATTGATTTCTGATTTGAATTGAGGTTTAGGAATGTTTAGATTGATTGAATAATCTGTTTGAAACTGAAAATACTTAAGGCCTTGAAACCTAAACATAAGATTGATAGAAAATTAAAGATTGAACCCTAAGGATCATAAGGAAGTTTTTTAAAATTGTTTCTGCATAAATCTGAATATGGTATTGCATTCACACTGATTAAAACCGATCGGCCAGCATATAGAAACACATGATCTCGAATCTGATTGCATTTAACTCATATGGCCGTGTGGCATTAAAACTTTCTGGTACATGTAGAATTGTTTTTAGGATTGATTGCACCATGGTAGTTTTAGAATTACATAACCGAACCTTGATTGATCATATAGCCGTGCGGCTTGCTTGATAGCACCATGGTCGAATTAGAATTGTTTGAACATCATAAATGCATAAGACGTGTTGTGGCCGAGCTTGCATATATCATGCGGCCACGTGATCCCATTATGAATCTAATGTCTTGCATGATAATGTGGATCAGATGTCGAAAATAGCAAACAGAGACTATGCAGCCCTGAATCTCTCCGGAGACAATTACTTGCAGTGGGCGCTAGACACAAGGATTAGTCTAAATCCAAGGGACTCGGTGATACTATCATCGAGGACAGCAATGAGAATGAAAAGAATAGATACAGGGCCATATGTTATATGCGCCATCATCTCATTGAAGGTCTTAAGGATCAGTACATGACGATTGAGAATCCATTGGACCTTTGGAATGCTTTAAGGCACAGATATGATCACCAAAAGATGGTGTTGCTTCCAAAGGCAAGGCACGATTGGATGCATCTCAGATTCATGGACTTCAAGTCCGTGGATGAGTACAACTCGGCCTTGTTCAAAATCGTCTCATACTAAGACTGTGTGGTGAAGAAGTATCTGATGTTATGATGCTTGAAAAGACCTATACGACTTTCAATCAGTCGAATTCTGTACTGCAGCAGCAGTATAGAACAAAAGTTTTTGCCACATACACTGATCTGATCTCCTGTCTACTCTTGGCCGAGGCAAATAATGAGCTTCTCATGAAGAACAGTGGAGCTAGACCGGCCGGGACAGCACCATTACCCGAAGCCCATGACATTGAAAAGAAAGATCCCAGGAAATCTACTATGCCCAAGACAACAGGAAACCATACGGTCATAGCCGTGGTGGGTACAGGGGGCGTAGACGTGACAACCATAATGGTCGAGATAGCTACTCAACCAACCGCCGTAGGGGAAACCACAATAACCGTGGTCGTGGTTCCAATTACGGTCGGGGCCGAGGGAGTTATGGCCGTGGACGAGGTGGTATATCCAAACCATCTTACACGTCCAAGTCCTTATGTCACAGATGCGGGATGGACAATCATTGGGCCAAGAACTGCAGAACTCCAAAGCACTTGTGCGAACTCTATCAAGAGAGTATCAAGAACAAGAACCCGGAGGCAAACATGATCCAAGAAACGGTCATGATGACAAGGATATGGGTATGATGCTGATGATGAATCCGACAGAGACAACAAGGATGATCAAATGGATTTTGAAACTTCTGATTGTCTAAAGGACTAGTTTTTCGAATCACATTGTCTTATTGCTTTATGTCTTTGATTTGGTGTTTTTATTTTATGAAATGACATTTATAATAAAGTTTTACAAAGTCTCTAAAGTCTAGTAAATTTTACTTATAGAAATGAGTGATGAGATGAGTATACTTGTGGTGGATAGTGGCACAAGTCATACGATCCTTAGAGACAAAAGGTATTTCATGAATCTCACATGCAAAGTGCAAAGGTACAAACCATTGCGGGTGAGGCCAGCCTGATTGAAGGTCACGGCCAGGCCTATGTGATGATGCCCAAAGGCACTCACCTAGAGATCAAAACCGCCTTGTATTCCCCAAGCTCTAGAAGAAGCTTATTGAGTTTCAAGGACATAAGGTTGAACGGTTTTCACCTTGAAACATGGGAAGAAGGAAACAAAGAATTCCTTAACATAACTTTGATCACCAAAGGCAATAAAAAGATCCTAGAGACCATGCCCGCAATGTCCACTGGTCTTTACTATGCAAGGATCAGTATGGTCGAGGCAAATACCTCAGAGCTATTCACTTTATGGCATAACCGGCTTGGCCATCCCGGAACAGGAATGATGCGAAAACTAATGATGAATTCATTAGGGCACACGTTTAAAGGAGTGATCCCACGAAATCTCACATGTGCTGCATGTGCACAAGGGAAACTCATAACTAGGCCATCACCAGCCAAGGTTAATAAAGAAACCTTGAACTTTCTGGAAAGGATCCAAGGGGACATATGCGGACCAATACACCCACCGTGTGGGACGTTTAGATATTTCATGGTCCTCATTGATGCATCGACCAGATGGTCGCATGTATGTCTGTTGTCCACTCGGAACCTAGCCTTTGCACGGCTGCTTGCTCAGATGATAAGGCTGAGAGCACATTTTCCAGACTTTCCACTCAAGACTATACGTCTAGACAATGCTGGTGAGTTCACGTCCCAGGCGTTTAATGAATACTGTATGTCCATGGGGGTAAAAGTAGAACACTCCGTGGCACATGTCCATACACAGAACGGCTTGGCCGAATCTTTCATTAAACGTATCCAGCTGATAGCCCGTCCATTACTTATGAAGTCTAAACTTCCGGTATCAGCATGGGGACATGCGGTTTTACATGCTACGGAACTGATTCGCATCAGGCCATCTAGTGAGCATAGATATTCACCATCCCAATTACTTACGGGTCATGAGCCAGACGTGTCCCACATCAAAACATTTGGATGTGCCGTCTACGTTCCAATTGCTCCACCACAGAGAACTAAGATGGGACCGCAGAGGAGGATGGGAATATACGTAGGATATGAATCCCCAAGTATTATAAAGTATCTTGAGCCAACAACCGGTGATTTGTTTAAGGCCAGATACGAAGACTCACAGTTTGATGAGTCCACATATCCGTCCTTAGGGGGAGATAACAGCCGGTTGATAACAAAAGAAATAGAATGGTTTAGACCATCGACATCTTGGCAAGATCCTCGGACTAAAGATTGTGATTTAGAAGTCCAGAAGATAATACATCTTCAAGAGCTAGCTAATAAACTGCCAGATACATTTGCTGACCCAAATAGAGTGACAATATCACACATCCCGGCTTGTAATGCACCTGTAAGATTAGACGTCCAAGATGGACAATGTCAAGTGGCTACAGAGTCTAAGCAACGTCTAAAACGTGGCAGACCAATTGGTTCCAAAGACAAACAGCCTCGGAAATCCAAGAAAGGTGCTGGATCCGAGAGCATTAAGAAAAACCGTCCAGGACATAGATGGAACGGTCGAGCCGACCATGACGGTCGAGCGAGTGAACCGTCCATACCGATGATCCGGTCGTTCCTCCAAGTGAGGTCCGGGACGCTGGACTTCACGGGACACCAGAACCGGACAATCAAGAGATCTCTATAAACCATGTGATGTCTGGAAAACAATGGAACAGAAAAGATATCAACGTTGATGATTTATTTGCATACAAGGTAGCACTTGAGATCATGGATAAAGATGAGGATCTAGAACCCACGTCCATACAAGAATGCATGCTAAGATCGGATTGGATCAAATGGAAACAAGCTATAAACGTGGAGTTAGAATCATTAAGAAAGAGAGGCGTTTTTGGCCCTATAATCTTGACACCTAGAGATGTCAAACCAGTGGGATACAAATGGGTCTTTGTAAGGAAGAGAAATGAGAAAGGAGAAGTAGTGAGATACAAAGCACGGCTTGTAGCACAAGGATTCTCACAAAGACCTGGAATAGACTTTGAGGAAACTTATTCCCCTGTGGTGGATGCGACTACATTGAGATACTTAATCAGTCTGGCCGTGAGAGAGAGCATGATTTGCGCCTAATGGATGTAGTTACAGCATACCTGTACGGACCACTGGACAACGAAATACATATGAGAATTCCAGAGGGTATTGAGCTCAAAGATAAGAAAGGTTCTCGAGAACAACATTGCATTAAGCTGAACAAAGCTTTATATGGTTTAAAACAGTCAGGTCGAATGTGGTATAACCGGCTGTCCGAGTACCTAACCAAAGAGGGATATAAGAACGATCCAATAAGTCCATGTATATTCATAAAGAAATTCGACAGCAAGGGCTATGTTATAATGTCTGTCTATGTGGACGACCTGAACATAATAGGAACCTCTGGAGAGATTTCCCAACGTCGAATGTCTAAAGAAAGAATTCGAAATGAAAGACTTAGGAAAAACTAA
>NW_026015463.1:0-24603 GCF_020379485.1 Brassica napus | reverse complement strand
AGCTTCTTACATCGCGGTTAATCATGGTTTGATAAGAATGACAAAAGAGTTGTCATATTTCGAATAGGGAAAACTAGGATCACCTGATTTCAAAGTGGGATAGCTATTCATCCTAACTCCTATGAGATTTATTCAACATCCTGGTGATTCTCCACTACTTTATGTATCCAAATCAAGCTTCTTATATCGCGGTTCATCGGGTTTGATAACAATGACAAAGAAGAAGTTGTCATATTCAAACAGGAAAACTGGGATCACCTGATTTCAAAGTGGGATAGCTTTTCATCCTAACTCCTAGAGATTTATTCAATTCCAGGTGATTCTCCTCTACTTTATGTATCCAAATCAAGGTTCTTATATCGTGTTCATTCTAGTTTGATAAGAATGACAAAGAAGAAGTTGTCATATTCTCAAACAGGAAAACTGGGATCACCTGATTTCAAAGTGGGATAGTTCTTCATCCTAACTCCTATGAGATTTATTCACTTCCTGGTGATTCTCCACTACTTTATGTATCCAAATCAAGCTTCTTACATCGCGGTTCATCTGGTTTGATAAAGATGACGAAGAAGTTGTCATATTCCCAAACACAGAAAACTGGGATCACCTGATTTGAAAGTGGGATAGCTTCTTCATCCTAACTCCTATGAGATTTATTCAACTTCCTGGTGATTCTCCACTACTTTATGTATCCAAATCAAGCTTCTTATATTGCAGTTCATCCCGGTTTGATAAGAATGACGAAGAAGTTGTCATATCCCAAACAGGAAAACTGGGATCACCTGATTTGAAAGTGGGATAGCTTCTTTATCCTAACTCCTATGAGATTTATTCAACTTCCTGGTGATTCTCCACTACTTTATGTATCCAAATCAAGCTTCTTACATCGCGGTTCATCATGGTTTGATAAGAATGACGATGAAGTTGTCATATTCTCAAATAGAAAAACTGGGATCACCTGATTTGAAAGTCGGATAGCTTCTTCATCCTAAACTCCTATGATATTTATTCAAACTTCCTCGTGATTCTCCACTACTTTATGTATTCAAATCAAGCTTCTTACCTCGTGGTTCATCCTGGTTTGATAAGAATGACGAAGAAGTTGTCATATTCCCCAAACAGGAAAACTAGGATCACTTGATTTCAAAGTGGGATAGCTTCTTCATCCTAACTCCTATGAGATTTATTCAACTTCCTAGTGATTATTCATTACTTTATGTATCCATATCAAGCTTCTTACATCGCGGTTCATCCTGGTTTGATAAGAATGACGAAGAAGTTGTCATATTCCCAAACAGAAAAACTGGGATCACCTGATTTGAAAGTGGGATAACTTCTTCATCCTAACTCCTGTGAGATTTATTCAAACTTCATGGTGATTATCCACTACTTTATGTATCCATATCAAGCTTCTTACATCGCGGTTCATCCTGGTTTGATAAGAATGACGAAGAAGCTGTCATATTCCCAAACAGGAAAAACTGGGATCACCTGATTTTAAAGTGGGATAGCTTCTTCATCCTAACTCCTATGATATTTATTCAACTTCTGGTGATTCTCCACTACTTTATGTATCCATATCAAGCTTCTACATCCCGGTTCATGCTGGTTTGATTAGAATGACGAAGAAGTTGTCATATTTCCAAACAGGAAAACTGGGATCACCTGATTTGAAAGTGGGATAGTTTCTTCATCCTAACTCCTATGAGATTTATTCAAAATTCCTGGTGATTCTCCACTACTTTATGTATCCAAATCAAGCTTCTTACATCGCGGTTCATTCTGGTTTGATAAGAATGACAAAGAAGTTGTCATATTCTCAAACAGGAAAACTGGGATCACATGATTTCAAAGTGGGATAGCTTCTTCATCCTAACTCCTATGAGATTTATTCAATTCCTGGTGATTCTCCACTACTTTATGTATCCAAATCAAGCTTCTTACATCGCGGTTTATCCTGGTTTGATAAGAATGACGAAGAAGTTGTCATATTCCCAAACATGAAAACTGGATCACTTGATTTGAAAGTGGGATATCTTTGTGAGTTTTTATAGAGTACTACTCTGGTTGTGTGAGTGAATGTGTATAAGCTCCAATGGAGCAAGATGAGAGCTTTTAATGGTGATTTAAGAACAGAGATTGATGAGAGTGTTTATGTGTGTATAAGAGACTTAGAAACAGAGATTAAGAGACTGAGAGATTAAGACTAGAGAATAGATTTGTGTTTCTGGTTTTCAAAACCCTTTCATTGATGAAGGAGGAGGGGAAATCCCCTCTCTCTCTTAGAGAGATTCAATTTCGTCCATCATGCTTATTATAAGCTTACACAGGTTTACACAATCAGAAACCTATATCTAATGGCTTATAATAACTTAAGAGGAATGGATGGTGTAGATGAGCTTGTCTTGTTGCAATCTGAGTAGTTGATGCTGATTGGTTAAGAGGAGATGGAGCCTGATTGGCTTAATTCAAAATGGGGAAGGCTAGACTGTGATTGGCTCTTCTTAGGCTCCTCCTAATCTGTCCACAGATCAGTCCAGGTTCATGGTCGTCGCTCCCCTTGTCTTTACAGCCAAGGCCAGCCTGTCCCATGACCAAACTAGCCAATCACACTCCAATGGCATCTTTTTGATTCTCCTTTGATGCCATCTGATCAGAACCTAATCCACAAGACCGGGACCACTTTTATAACTCCCAAACCTTGCCCAGTAATTGCACAAGCTTTCCCGGGACGTCAGGTTCGCCCTATTTTTGCACCAACTCCAAAACTTCTCAAATGGCCGAGTTATGCAAATCTGGGTTGCCCTGGTCCGTACGGATCCGTACTGTCCGTACACGTCCGTACTCCCTCGCCCTATCTTTGTACACTCGCCCATTTGCTCCCAAATACACTTCTAAGTCTCTCCTAGACTTGGCCCTAACTTTGCACATCCATCAGGACACTTCTGGACACCTTGCCCTATCTTTCGCACAAGCCCCAACTCAACTCAACTCAACTCAACACCTTTAGTTTCACCATTTCTTCTCTTCAATTTAACACTCCCCCTCAAGCTTGACTTTAGCTGATCCTAAGTCAAGCTTGGAACCTTGAAGAACTTCCTCATTAAAAACCTCACCAAGGAAAACCCTTTGGGACAAAACCTTGATGAGGGAAAAAGAGTAAAACCTCCAAGGCCTAGGGATTGGCCAGTGAGTCTTTGTGCCTTACCAACAATATAAGGGACACAAAGACTCTGGATCATGGCCCTCATGTGATGCAAGATAGAACCCACTCCTCTTGCTCATCATCAACACTTCTTGTACTCTTCTTAAGACAGATCTTGGTCTCTCCCCCTTTCTCACAACCTTCTTGTTGTGATCAAGTGCTCGGACTACCAGATCTTCCTTGATAGATACAAGCTGAGTCTTTGCAGCTTCTTCTTCATGAGTCACCACCATGTTACTGAAACCTTCATGACAAGATGCTTTAGACTGTAGTACCAATCACCTCAATCTAGAGGCCGCATTGGTGATTGCTATCAGTTTTAGTAATGTTTAGAGTAATCTGAGTATTAGAAAAGATTAGAATAGATTTGGAGAAGATAAGAGTCTAAAATGAGATTAAGAGACTACTAAGAGATCATGGAGACTAAAGACTAAGAGAAAGACTCAAAATGACTTGCTTAATCTTTATTAATGATGATGAGTTACAATATATAGTAGAGCTACTAGGGTTCTCGAAATGTAAAGGAAAGGGAAAGCATGTGAAGTCAAGGCAATGGATTCAAATCAACCACTAGGATGCACCACACACTTATGGCATCTTGGACTAAAGGTGCTTTAGCTTTCCAGCCTGTTCCAGCCTGGCACCGCGCGCCCTTATCCTCTCAACGGTCTGATCCTCTCCACTAAGCCCTCAAGGTAACATCTTCTTGTTACCGTTTCACTTGGTCGAGGTTGGGTAACTTTTGGTCGAGACATTTGGTACGGACGGTACGGCCATGTACGGCCTTGTACGGCCGTCCGTACCATGCTTGCCCAAAGTCCCCTCATTCTCTCCTCCTCTTCTCTTCCACTTCTTATCTCTTCATGCTCATATCTCAACTCATCTCAACACTCCCCCTCAAGCTTAGCTTTGTGAAAGTCTAAGCTTGGACAGCCATGAGATCTTCCTCATTAAAAACCTCACTAAGGAAAACCCATTGGGACAAAACCTTAATGAGGAAAAAAGAGTAAAGATCTCATGACTAAGGCGATCAACTGCTTCTCTTCCCAAGATCAATGAGGCCCAATCTAATATGAATGGACTCCATTGTCTTGTGCCTTGCAGCCTTGGTGAATACATCAGCCAACTGATCTTCACTCCTAGTATAACATGGCAAGATGACTCCTAGGACAATCATCTGCCTCACCTTGTGGCAATCAACCTCAATGTGCTTTGTCCTCTCATAGAACACCGAGTTGGAGGCTATGTGAATGGCGGCCTGGTTGTCACGATGCATTGTCATTGGAGTGTCTTGTTTTATCTCCAAATGCTTCAAGATGCCCTTGATCCACACTAGCTGGTTTGTAAGCTTCAGCATAGCTCTATACTCAGCTTCTGCACTTGAGCATGACACCACCTTCTGTTTCTTACTCTTCCAAGTCACCAAGTTGCCTCCAATGAATGTGCAATAGCCGGTTGTTGATCTCCTGTCAGCTCTATCACCTGCCCAATCAGCATCACAATAGCCCACCACTTCTGTGCTTCCATTGCACCCCATCCATACTCCTTGATCCGGCGAGCCATTCAGATACATCAGCAGCCTCTCCACCATACGCCAATGATGTTCCTTGGGAAGCTGCATGTGTTGACTCACCTGATTCACAGCAAAGCATATATCAGGTCTTGTGATGGTAAGATAAATCAATTTGCCAACAAGTTTTCTATAGAGTTTAGGATCATGAAATGGCTTGCTGTCTTCAATCTCCCCCTCTCTTGGTACTTTGTAGCCATCCTCCATTGGCATCCTTGCTGTCTTGCCTCCATAAGCACCTGCACCTTTCAAAAGATCAAGTGTATACTTCCTTTGGGACATGAACAAACCTTCCTTGGATCTACAAATCTCAATTCCAAGAAAGTATTTCATTTCTCCCAAGTCTTTTATTTCAAACATAGACTTTAGAAACTCCTTGGTTGCTTTGATACCTTCCTTATCACTCCCTGTGATAATGATATCATCCACATACACAAGGAGAGCAACCATACCTGAGGGAGTAGTGAGGGTAAAGAGAGTATGGTCCAATTCTGACTTCTTAAAACCTCGGCCGTTCAGAGTTGTGCTCAACTTGTTGTACCAAGCTCTTGGTGATTGCTTCAACCCATAGATAGCCTTCTTTAGCCTCAGTACATTCCCTCTCTTCACTAGATGTTCAAGACCTGGTGGAGGATACATGTAGACTTCATCCTCAAGTTCTCCTTGTAAGAATGCATTCTTCACATCCATTTGCCACAATCCCCATCCAAGGTTAACCGCCAAGCTTAGTACAATTCTAATGGTATGTAACTTGGCTACTGGTGCAAATGTCTCAATGTAATCCTCTCCATATGTTTGAGTGAACCCTCTTGCTACTAATCTAGTCTTCTTCCTCTCAATCTGCCCATCAGCCTTGTATTTGATTGTGAAGATCCATCTACTAGATACTGCCTTCTTCCCTTTTGGTAGTTCACTCTCAAACCATGTATCATTCTTTATCATAGCTCCTGCCTCAGCTCCTACTGATTCCTTCCATTCCTTATCCTCCATTGCCTCTTCATAGCTTCTTGGAATGTGATTCTCATCTAAGTTTACCATGAATGCACAATGTGCTTCTGGATATTGAGAGAAAGAACACACGGCCTGAGTAGGATGCTTCACAGCTTGAGCATTGTAGTACACTCTTGTGTTTACACAACTGGAAGGATCCTTTCTCAGCCTTGTACTTCTTCTCAACACTGGCCCTTCTTGTGCCGGTAACTCCATGTCTTGTACATCTTCTTGTGTACTAGTTTCAGATGTTTCTTCTCTTGGCTGACTTGCTTCAGCTCCTTCATCCCTTAGCTGACTTGATTCAGCTCCTTCTTGTTGATCATTTGACTCCACAGCTTGATCATGAGAACCAGAACTCTCTTCATGACTTTGAGTTTGAGTTTCTGTTCCATTCCCCCCCTCATGTTCAAGATTGGACGTCTGATGATTCGGTATTGGTGTAGTGCCTCTCACTTCTTGCTGTTCTTGATCCATCTTAATTCCAAGTCCTTCTAGTATTATCCTCAAGGTTGCAGCTCTATTTGAAGTGAGATCTTTCAAATCTTCTTGAATCTGCTCCTCATAATATCCTTTTTCTTCCACAAACTTCACTTCTCTAGATACTAACACTCTCCTTGTGTTAGGATCATAGCACTTGTATCCTTTCTGACTTGATGAGTATCCAATAAACATTGCCTTGGAGCTCCCAGCTTCAAGCTTGTTTCTTAATTCTCCCGGTACCATCACAAAACACAAACACCCAAAGATCTTCATATGTTCCAATGAGGGCTTGTACTGTTTCAATACCTCAAATGGTGATAACCCTTGCAGAATCAGAGTTGGTGTTCTGTTGATGAGATAACAAGCTGTAGTGACCGCATCACTCCAGAACTTCTTAGGGACATTGGTTTGAAACATCATGGACCTGGCCACTTCCATCGGATGCCTATTCTTTCTCTCAGACACTCCATTCTGTTGTGGAGTATAGGGACAGCTTGTCTGATGTAGGATTCCATGCTGTGATAGGTGGAGCTTGAATGCTTATCCCGTGTACTCTCCTCCATTATCTGACCTGAAAATCTTTATCTTGGCATTATAATGGTTAGTCACATAGGATTGAAAGTTCTTAAATGCATTAAGTACCCTATCTTTGGTTGGAATTAAAGTTAACCAGGTGTATTTGGATTTTTCATCAATGAAAGTTACATAATACTTTTGATTGTCTCTAGATAAGCAAGGAGCAGTCCAAACATCAGAATGAATCAAATCAAAACACTTCTCATAAACCGTAGTAGATTTAGTAAAGACAGTCTTACAATGCTTGCCTAAAATACAAGCTTCACAATCATTATTCTCAAAGGAAACACCTGGCAACATCAGTTTTAAAGCCTTATTATGAGGGTGTCCTAATCTAGCATGCCACAATGCATTTTTACTTAAACTAGAACCAGAAACAGAAGTAAACGAGCAGCTATAACTAGAAACAGGAGCAAGATCTTCAAGTAAATACAATTCTCCTTTAGTCACTCCCTTTCCAATCATCTTGCTGCTTTTAATATCCTGAAACTTCACATCATTAGGACTGAATATGACATTGCATTGCAAATCAGTAGCACATTTCTTAACAGATAACAAGTTTGAAGTAAATTCAGGCATATAAAAGGCTTTAGTTTCCTTATCAAACAGTTTAAGACTTCCTATTCCTCTAATAGGTATCTTATCTCCATTAGCTATCATCACATTACCATTCATTGGTACAATGTTTTAATCAAACTAGTGTCACTTATCATATGATGAGATGCACCAGAATCAACTACTAATGGCTTAATGGTATGTGAACTAGCAATATGAGCAAGGATACTAGATGGTTTGAATGCATGATCATTTCTAGCAAAACTAGCCGTTCTAGATTGATTTATATCTCTATCACACTTTCATGCATCCTATCAATTCTAGTTAGATTCTCATCATTCTCTATAGCCCTAGCACCAAAGGAATACCCAAAAGTGTTACCATGCTCCTTGAAGAGCTTAATGAGAACATCCAGGTCGGATTTCCTCAGATACTCTTGATCATGGTTCCCACGGTTGCTTGGGGCTCCAGTGTAGGCTACAAGAGACTTCCCATCACCTGCTTCACGCCCATCTATCTCCTTCCCTTTGCTAGTACCCGCTCCACTTGCGCTTGCTCCATCTGAGACATTAGCCCTTGCCTCTCTGTCCTTCATAAACTTTGCCGGCTTGAGATGGGGATGGAGTATCCAGCATTGGCTCTTCTTGTGGCCATGCTTCTTGCAGTGATCACAGTTCCCATTGAACCTCCTCTCATCATACTTCCCATGCGCAGCCTTGTGTGCTTGTGGAGCTTCCCCTCCCTCCTCTTGAGTTGCTTGATTCACGAGAGATAGCTCTCCTTTCTTTCCAAACAACCCAATGGAGCCTTGTTCCTTCTGAATCCTTGCGCACACTTCTTCAAGATCAGGTAGTGTGTCCTCTCTAAGCAAGTGTTGGATAAGACCATTGTAAGCCGGATTCATGGTGAGGAGTAGCCCAAAGACCTTGTCTTGCTCTCTCCTTTTGTTGAGCTCATCTGCGTCTGTAGTGCTTGGCCTTAACATCTCCAGCTCGGACCAGAGTGTTCTGAACCTCCCTAGATGCTTGGTGAACTCCATATCCTCTTGTACCAAGTTGTTTATAGCCTGCTTCACCTCAAACACACGGCTCAGGTTTGATGTATTCCCATACACCTTCTTCAAGGTATCCCACAGCTCTTTAGCAGATTCACAGTAGCTGTATGCATCTAGAATCGCCGGCTCAAGTGAAGCATGCAGCACTGACATCACCAACATGTCCTCCTGATGCCACTTCTCTTTCGCTTTGCTTGCGGCTTCTCCTTCAGTTTCTCCTTGGGTGATGAGCTTTGGAGCCTCTCCTGGCGTGATGTGCTTCCAAAGCCCTTTGCTTCCCACCGTGGTTCTCACCATCCGAGACCACACCAAGTAGTTGGTTCCCTTGAAGCAAACCGCTACCTTCATGTTCATGTTCATACCACTCTCCATGATTAACGATGACTTCTCTAGACTTTACAAACTGGATCTTGTGTTAGAAAACTTGTAAGAACACTCACTGCCTCGGTCTTCAACCTCACAGCTTCAACACACACTAAAAACTAGTCTTTGAACTCGGACAATACCCAGAACCTCCCAAGAACGCAAGAACACCAACCAAACTCTTTAAAGCTTCAATCTTGAATCTTCAAAGAGTCTACCACGAACTCAGGTTCTCACTAACCTGGCTCTGATACCATATCAGTTTTAGTAATGTTTAGAGTAATCTGAGTATTTAGGAAAGATTAGAATAGATTTGGAGAAGATAAGAGTCTAAAATGAGATTAAGAGACTACTAAGAGATCATGGAGACTAAAGACTAAGAGAAAGACTCAAAATGACTTGCTTAATCTTTATTAATGATGATGAGTTACAATATATAGTAGAGCTACTAGGGTTCTCGAAATGTAAAGGAAAGGGAAAGCATGTGAAGTCAAGGCAATGGATTCAAATCAACCACTAGGATGCACCACACGCTTATGGCATCTTGGACTAAAGGTGCTTTAGCTTTCCAGCCTGTTCCAGCCTGGCACCGCGCGCCCCTTATCCTCTCAACGGTCTGATCCTCTCCACTAAGCCCTCAAGGTAACATCTTCTTGTTACCGTTTCACTTGGTCGAGGTTGGGTAACTTTTGGTCGAGACATTTGGTACGGACGGTACGGTCATGTACGGCCTTGTACGGACGTCCGTACCATGCTTGCCCAAAGTCCCCTCATTCTCTTCCTCCTCTTCTCTTCCACTTATTATCTCTTCATGCTCATATCTTCAACTCATCTCAACAATTGCTTCTTCATCCTTCATTATGCTTCATAACTGATCTGCTCCTCTTCTTGAATAACCACCAAAGACTCTAGGATCATAGAAGCTTTCTCAACATTCTCCCTCAAGCTTGACCATGTGGAACAAGTCAAGCTTGGAAGGATAGCTTCTTGATCCGCCCAATCACACCATTGCAACACCTTCTGAACTCGCCATCTTCATGGAGTGCTCGTGGAAGCCTCAACTACCTCTTCAGCCACCTCACACTAGAAGCCGCACTGATAGAGTCTTCATCTTCTCACAGCCAAGAGTGCTCTGAACACTCTCTTGCCTAGACACGCCACTGCCTAGACCCGAATGGCTCCTTCTTCTTTAGTTGCTTGCAACGGACCTTCTGAACCGGCTGATAGCTCACTAAACTCCCCTCCTCAAGCTTGGATTAGGTATAAGTCCAAGCTTGCAAGTGAGCTTCAGTGAGACTTCACACCAGTGGCGCATCACCACTTCTTTCTCAACTCTCCATTGCACACACAATGGGCAAAACTCTCCTACTTTCAACTCGGATGGATGGTGAACCAAGAACACATCTTGTGAACCTGAAACATCACTCAAACTCCAGCAAAGATGAGAGGCAATAGTATTGGGATCAATCCTTGATTAATCATCAAGTTTGATTCCCAATATCACAAGCATTGCAACAGATTAAACAAGTCATTTTCAAGTTCTAATCTTTGCAAGCAAACTCTCTAAGCACAAGCATGATCATAACAGATTCAATACAAGCTACTTAGGCAATTTTTTTTTAAGCTTCTTTACTCAGCAATTTAGACATAAATCTAATGCTTCAATGTAAGACAGCCACAAGACTATATGCAACAGCTTTCAATCAGATTCATTACATGTATGCAAGCAGATTCAATTAATCACAACAAGCATCACTATGAACTGGAGCTAAGAATATTAATTCAATCTCAATCACCAAATAAGTCTCTTTAAGCATCCTGGGACAGATTCTAAATCATTTTCATTTAGCAATCTTTAAACAATCCTCAGGTTTTCAATCACATCACAACATCACAACCAGTCAATAACACAAGCTTATTATCAAGATGGTTTATAGAAGCGCTTACAACAAGGAACCAGGTTGATTCCTTTTGCATTTTGTGAAACTGGCCTTGACTTTTGTTGGATCTGAGAGTCTGGATCGTCACCCACCTCCTTCTCCTTCAGTTCATGGCCACCATCTTGTACCATCAACTCAATAGACCCCTCCTTTCTTCATACATCAAACCGCCACCATCTTTGGATCGTCTTTCTTGTAACCGGATGCAAGTAGCTTCAAGGACAAGGGGTTTTGGCTTGAGGTTAGCTAGGCCTCTCCATCCTCCTTTGCTTCCATCAAACTCTTCATCAGGTACTGATATGGCCGGCTGAGAGACAAGATGAGGAACCAAGAACACACACCATGGCTTCAATCTTCATCTTCTTGTAAAAACTGAAATCGCATGGAAATGGCTTCAAGGTTTGGATTTGAGTTGTGGAGTGAGCTGTGTATTAGATTTTGTGATTTAAAGAGTGATTAAGTTTAATCTGAGAATTAAAGAGATTGGAGATTAAGAACAAGAGAGAGAGAGACTCAAAACTCCATTAATTAATTATGAGAGAGTTTACATCAGATATATAGTAAAGGAAGAAACATTTTCGAAATCCGTCTAAGAGGATAAGATAAGCATGTGTAGTCAAAGACCAGGCTGTTAATCCCATGGCTGAGATTGCTCACATGCTTCTAATAGTGCTAAAGCACTCTTCTCCTTTCCAGCTAGTGACAACCTGTCCAAGTCTCCTCTCTTATCCCTTCCCATACTCAGATCAAGTGTAGACAACCTAAGGTAACTCCTTCTTGCCATCCGAGTTACCCTGGTTACTATGGTAACTTCTTTAATTACCACAGTAACAATAAAGTTACTATGGTAACTCTCCAAAGTTACTGTCTGCTCCAAATCTCTTTCTCTCTCAATATATCAACTCTTTATTCTCTCATCTCAACACTCCCCCTCAGACTTGACCATGTGAAACAAGTCAAGCTTGGAAGGACCATGAGATCTCCCTCATTAAAACCTCATTAAAGAAAACCCATTGGGACAAAACCTTAATGAGGAAAGAGTTGAGATCACATGATCAGGAGAGTGTATAGACTAGCCCTTAGGCGAGAGATCAATGAGTCCTAACCTGATGTGTATGGACTCCATTGTCTTTTGCCTTGCTGCCTTTGTGAACACATCTGCTAACTGATCCTCACTCCGAGTATAACAAGGTAGAATCACCCCAAGAATCATCATCTGCCTCACCTTGTAACAATCAACCTCAATGTGCTTTGTTCTCTCATGGAACACAGAATTAGATGCAATGTGGATAGCTGCTTGATTATCACAATGCATTGTCATTGGCGTTGCTTGAATAATCTCCAGATGCTTCAAAATCCCTTTTATCCACACTAGCTCATTTGTAAGCTTCAGCATTGCTCTATATTCGGCCTCAGCACTAGAACAAGACACTACCTTCTGCTTCTTACTCTTCCAAGTGACCAAGTTACCACCAATGAATGTACAATAGCCTGTGGTTGATCTTCTGTCTGGTCGGTCTCCAGCCCAATCTGCATCACAGTAGCCTACTACCTCAGTACTCTTGTTACATCCCATCCATACTCTAAGACCAGTAGTTCCATTCAGATACATCAAGATCCTTTCCACCATCCGCCAATGGTGCTCCTTAGGAACTTGCATGTGTTGACTGACCTGATTCACCGCAAAACACACATCAGGTCTAGTAATGGTAAGATAAATCAACTTCCCCACTAGCTTCCTATACAGCTTAGGATCATGGAATGGCTTGCTATCCTCAATCTCCCCCTCACGTGGAACCTTGTAACCATCCTCCATTGGCATCTTGGCTGTCTTTCCTCCATAGGCATCTGCTCCCTTCAAGAGATCAATCACATACTTCCTTTGGGACATAAACAATCCTTCCTTTGATCTGCATATCTCAATCCCAAGAAAATACTTCATTTCCCCCAAGTCTTTAATCTCAAAGCTTGCCTTGAGATACTCCTTTGTAGCCTTGATGCCTTCCTTATCACTGCCTGTGATGATGATATCATCCACATACACAAGCAACACCACAATACCAGATGAGGTGGTTAGGGTAAAGAGAGTGTGATCCAATTCTGACTTTCTGAACCCTCTCCCAT
This sequence comes from Brassica napus, assembly GCF_020379485.1. Lineage (NCBI taxonomy): Eukaryota > Viridiplantae > Streptophyta > Magnoliopsida > Brassicales > Brassicaceae > Brassica > Brassica napus. The sequence continues at coordinate 11,743 of NW_026015463.1, read as the reverse complement.
TCAGTGTAGTACTCAACTTTTGTACCACGCCCTTGGAGACTGCTTGAGACCATAGATAGCTTTCCTCAACCTCAACACATTACCCTTCTTTACTAGATGTTCAAGACCTGGTGGTGGATGCATGTATACTTCATCTTCCAACTCTCCTTGAAGGAATGCATTCTTCACATCCATTTGCCACAAATCCCACTCAAGATTCACAGCTAAAGATAATACAATCCTGATAGTATGAAGTTTAGCCACAGGAGCAAAGGTCTCAACATAGTCCTCACCATATGTCTGAGTAAATCCTCTTGCCACCAACCTAGACTTGCGCCTCTCTATTCTTCCATCAGGATGAAACTTGATTGTGAACACCCATTTACTAGTCACTGCCTTCTTCCCTTTAGGCAGCTCACTCTCATACCACGTTTCATTCTTAATCATGGCTCCGGACTCATCAGCAACTGAATCTCTCCACTCCTTTAAAGCCATAGCTTCTTCATATGTCCTTGGAATATAGCTCTCATCCAAGCTTACTGTAAAGGCTGTATGCTCGTCCGGAAACTCTGCAAAGGAACACATAGCTTGAGAAGGATGCTCCACAGCCTGGGCATTGTAGTACACTCTCGTGTTTACCCAGTTGGAAGCATCTCTCTTCACCCTTGTGCTCCTCCTTAGCTCCTGAACTTGTTCTTCTTGTGGCTCTTGCCCATCTTCACTTGAGTGAGCACCACTCTCATTTGACCCATTAGGATCTCCTTCCCACTCTCCACTCTCATCTGAGCCAGTAGACTCTCTTTGCCCATCTCCACTAGACTGAGCACCACTCTCTACTTCATGTGTCACCTCTTGATTATGCTGGCCTGAATCTTCTTGATTTTGAACTTGCTCATGAGATTCAGTTCCATTCCCCCTCTCATGATCAAGAGGAGTTGTTCTTTCAGCTTCACTAGTCGGATTGGAAGACTCTCTTCTTCCAGATTTCTGATCCTGGGATAACCCTATCCCTAGCTTCTCCAACAGCACCCTCAGTGTTGTTGCTCTATCAGATGGAGCTTGAGACAAATCCTTCAGATTTTCCCACTCCTTTTCTTCATAATACCCTTTTGATTCAATAAACTTCACTTCTTTAGATACCATCACTCTCCTTGCTTCAGGATCATAGCACTTGTATCCCTTTTGAGTGATAGAGTATCCAATGAACATAGCCTTAGTACTCTTTGTCTCCAGCTTGTTTCTCTGTTCTCCTGGAGTCATGACATAGCATACACACCCAAATACTCGTAGGTGATCAATAAAAGGCTTGCTCTTATTCAGCACCTCAAATGGAGACAGATTCTTCAGTATCTTGGTTGGGACCCGATTGATGAGATAGCAAGCAGTCTGTACAGCATCTCCCCAAAAATGTTTTGGGACATTTGCATGAAACATCATCGACCTAGCAACCTCCATCAAGTGCCTATTCTTCCTCTCAGCTACACCATTCTGCTGTGGTGTGTAGGGACAACTGGTCTGATGCACAATCCCATGCTTGGCTAGATGACTCTTGAAGGCATTGCTGATGTATTCACCTCCGTTGTCTTATCTCAGTACCTTCACAGTAGCATTGTATTGATTAGATACATATGCTTGGAAGTTCATAAAAGCTTCTAGCACCCTATCTTTAGATGGAAGCAATGTGAGCCATGTATACTTAGACTTCTCATGAATGAATGTCACAAAGTATTTATGGCTGTCTCTAGACATGCATGGAGCGGTCCACACATCCGAGTAAACTAGATCAAAGCAATGCTCATAAGTAGTCTCAGATGTTGGGAAAACAGTCCTACAATGCTTTCCTAATATGCATGTTTCACAATCCAAGTGATTGAATGACATATTAGGGATTATCAATTCAATGGCACGAGCATGAGGATGTCCTAATCTAGCATGCCAAGTAATACTATCAATCTTCTCAGCAGTACTACTCAAGCAAATAGAATCAAAGGGATTAGAGGTCTTAGCCAAGTCGAGGTGGTATAGCTAGTTCTTGCTGTCTCCTCTGCCAATGACTCTCCCAGTCTTCAAATCTTGAAACTCAACTTCCTCAGGTCTGAATACTACTTGACAACCAAGATCAATGGTAGCTTTCTTCACAGATAATAGATTTGAAGTGAACTGAGGCATATAGAAGGCAGCCGTGTCCTTCTCAAACAGTTTGAGCTTTCCCACTCCTTCTATTGGGATCATGGCACCATTAGCTATTATAACACTCCCTGTTCCAGCCTTGATCTCACTTATAAGCCTCCTATCTGTGAGATTTGAGAGCTCTGGCTGTGTATGTGTATGAAAAGCCATTAAAGGCAAAGATAAGGTCTTGAACTAGTTGAATAAGAGGTCTGATGAAACTAGTATGAACTTGAATCAGAAACAAAGAGACTTTGAGAGATTAAGAGATTAGAGACTAAGAAAGGGGTAGATTAAGGGAATCTGATCAAGAACACACTTTTATAATTATGAAGGAGATGGGGAAATCCCCCCCCCCCCCCCCCCCCCCATACTCTCTTAAGAGAGTTACACACGCCCATGTGGGTCTTTATATAGGTTTTACACTCTTGCAAACTCATAAACCTATATCTAATGGATAGAAATAACTTAAGAGGAATGGATGGTGAGGATGAGTTGGTCTTGTTGTAATCTGAGTGATGTGTGCTGATTGGATAAGCTAAGCTGGCTCACTTTAATTCAAACCAAGGCAAGCTGGCTCCTTGCTTGTGATTGGCTCTCCTTAGGCTCCTCCTAATCTTCCCATGCATCTGTCCAGGTTCATGGTCGTGGCTCCCTTCTCTTTACAGCAAGAGACAGCCTGTCCAAGACAAGAACTAGCCAATCACACACAAGGAAGCTCCCATTGGTTGTTTGCCTCCACAAAGCATCTTCTTGATTCCCTTTTACTAGATTCAAACCTTGGTACCTTATCCATATACTATGCACTCTTCACATCCTCAATAGTGACCCAAATAGTGAATAGTCAATCTGAATAGTGACTAGTGATTCACTATTCACTTTTACACCAACTTGCCCAAACTTCTCCAATCTTACTGTGGTAACTCTCCAAAGTTACTGTGGTAACTTTGGAGTTACTGTCTGACCCAAATCTTCTCTAAATGGTGTCTAAGTCCCTCCTGGACTTAACCCTATCTTTGCACACTCATCAGACCACTTCTTAAGCCTTAAGACTCTCCTAAAGCCTTAACATACAACCTCTGAAGATCTTGCCATGTCTTTGCACAAGCACCAACTCAACTCATCACTTTTCCTTCTCCACTTCTTCTCTTCAAGTTAACACTCTCCCTCAAGCTTGACTCTAGCTGATCCTAAGTCAAGCTTGGAACCTTGAAGAACTTCCTCATTAAAAACCTCACCAAGGAAAACCCTTTGGGACAAAACTTTGATGAGGGAAAAAGAGTAAAGTCTCCAAGGCCTAGGGATTGGCCAGTGAGTCTTTGTGCCTTACCAACAATGTAAGGGACACAAAGACTCTGGATCATGGCCCTCATGTGATGCAAGATAGAACCCACTCCTCTTGCTCATCACCAACACTTCTTGTACTCTTCTTTAGACAGGTCTTGGTCTCTCCCCCTTTCTCACAACCTTCTTGTTGTGATCAAGTGCTCGGACTACCAGATCTTCCTTGATAGATACAAGCTGAGTCTTGGCTGCTTCTTCTTCATGAGTCACCACCATGTTACTGAAACCTTCATCACAGGATGCTTCAGACTGTAGTACCAATCACCTCACTCTAGAGGCCGCATTGGTGATTGCTTCTTCTTCCTTCATTATGCTTCATAACGGATCTGCTCCTCTTTTTGAATAACCACCAAGTACTCTCAGATCATGTAAGCTTCAACACTCCCCCTCAAGCTTGAGACTCTCACAGAAACAAGCTTGTATGGATAGCTTCATGATCTGCACCATTACTCCATTGCAACACCTTCTGAACTCGCCATCTTCATGGAGTGCTTGTGGAAGCTTCAGCTACCTCTTCAGCCTCCTCACACTAGAAGCCGCACTGATAGAGTCTTCATCTTCTCACAGCCAAGAGTGCTCTGAACACTCTCTTGCCTAGACACGCCACTGTCTAGACCCGGATGGCTCCTTCTTCTTCAGTTGCTTGCAATGGACCTCCTGAACCTTCTTGGTCCGTCTGATAGCTCACTAAACTCTCCTCCTCAAGCTTGGATTGAGTATAGGTCCAAGCTTGCAAGTGAGCTTCAGTAAGACTACACACCTAGTGGCGCATCACCACTTTTGTATCAACTCTCCATTGCACACACAATGGGCAAACGTCTCCTACTTTCAACTCGGACGGATGGTGAACCAAGAACACATCTTGTGAACCTGAAACATCACTCAAACTCCAGCAAAGATGAGACACAATAGTATTGGGATCATTCCTTGATTAATCATCAAGTTTGATTCCCAATATCACAAGCATTGCAACAGATTAAACAAGACATTTTCAAGTTCTAATCTTTGCAAGCAAACTCTCTAAGCACAAGCATTTTCTTTTCCAGATTTATGCAAGCTACTTAGGCAATTTTAAAGCTTCTTTACTCAGCAAATTATACATGAATCTAATGCTTCAATGTAAGACAGCTATTTGACAGTATGCACTAACCTTAATCAGTTTCAATTCATGAATGCAACAATACAATCCCTCACACATTCATTTATAACTTAGGTTAAGCATTACTATCATCACTTAACATCAGACAATGCATTACTTTCAATATGTTTTCAGTTCATGAGCTTCAAACAATACCATTTCAGATTTAGCAAACTCATTACTTAACAGGAGCAAGCATTTTACTCTTTAAACACTAAACAAGCCTTTAAAGCATCCTGGGACAGATTCAACTAATTATATTTAGCAATCACACATTATCCTCAGGTTTTTCAATCAATACACATCACAATAACCAGGCAACAACACAACACAAGCTCATTATCAAGAAGGGATAGGACTAGCTCACAGCCAAGGAACCGGTTTGGTTCCTTGAACCTCCAATGGCTTATGGCTCATGGTTTTGTTGGACATGAGAGTATGGATCATCACCCAGCCTCTCCTCCTTCTACTCATGGCCACCTTCTTGTTTCTACAGCTCAAACACCCCTCCTTTCTTCATACTTAAAGTCGCCATCTTCATGACATCTACTCTTCTTATAGCCGGATGCAAGCAGCTCATGGACAAGGAGTTTTGGCTTGAGGTTCATGACACCTCTCCATCCTCCCTTTCTTCCAACGTGGCTCTTCATCAAGACAGGTATGAGAAAGGTTTGAGGAACCAGAATGACATGCTAAGCTTCAGTCTTCATGGAGAAGCTGAACCGGATGGAGCTGTCTTCTTCATGGCTTGGATTTGAGCTGAGAGAGAGCTGTGGATTCGCGGAAGCTCAGCTCAGGTTCTGATGAACCTGGCTCTGATACCATGTGAGATTTGAGAGCTCTGACTGTGTATATGTATGAAAAACCATTAAAGGCAAAGATAAGGTCTTGAACTAGTTGAATAAGAGGTCTGATGAAACTAGTATGAACTTGAATCAGAAACAAAGAGACTTTGAGAGATTAAGAGATTAGAGACTAAGAAAGGGGTAGATTAAGGGAATCTGATCAAGAACACACTTTTATAATTATGAAGGAGATGGGGAAACCCCCCCATACTCTCTTAAGAGAGTTACACACGCCCATGTGGGTCTTTTATATAGGTTTTACACTCTTGCAAACTCATAAACCTATATCTAATGGATAGAAATAACTTAAGAGGAATGGATGGTGAGGATGAGTTGGTCTTGTTGTAATCTGAGTGATGTGTGCTGATTGGATAAGCTAAGCTGGCTCACTTTAATTCAAACCAAGGCAAGCTGGCTCCTTGCTTGTGATTGGCTCTCCTTAGGCTCCTCCTAATCTTCCCATGCATCTGTCCAGGTTCATGGTCGTGGCTCCCTTCTCTTTACAACAAGAGACAGCCTGTCCAAGACCAGAACTAGCCAATCACACACAAGGAAGCTCCCATTGGTTGTTTGCCTCCACAAAGCATCTTCTTGATTCCCTTTGACTAGATTCAAACCTTGGTGCCTTATCCATATACTATGCACTCTTCACATCCTCAATAGTGACCCAAATAGTGAATAGTCAACCTGAATAGTGACTAGTGATTCACTATTCACTTTTACACCAACTTGCCCAAACTTCTCCAATCTTACTGTGGTAACTCTCCAAAGTTACTGTGGTAACTTTGGAGTTACTGTCTGACCCAAATCTTCTCTAAATGGTGTCTAAGTCCCTACTGGACTTAACCCTATCTTTGCACACTCATCAGACCACTTCTTAAGCCTTAAGACTCTCCCAAAGCCTTAACATACAACCTTTGAAGATCTTGCCATGTCTTTGCACAAGCACCAACTCAACTCATCATTTTTGCTTCTCCACTTCTTCTCTTCAAGTTAACACTATCACTGATCATATGATGACTTGCTCCAGAATCAATCACAATGGGTTTAAACGCTCCGGATTGTATAGCATGCTTCTTGCTTGCTGCTAAGGCTTGTACATGTTCCATGAACACTCTCCATTCCTTCCTGGTGATGCGATCATCAGCTCCACTCCCTTTCTTCTGCTCTTTTAACACCCCACTGTCTTCTACTGATTCCCCCATGTAGGCTGAGTAAGAACACTCTCCCACAACTCTCTTCCTACCCTTTCCTATGTTGATAGAAGCTTTGGATAGCATTCTGCACCCTCCTCCTCTTCCGGAAGCCCTCACTCCTACTCCCGGTTAGCCTCCATGAGCCCTCACTCCTACTCATGGTTAGCTTCTGGAAGCTCTCACTGTTGAGATGAGTGTTGAGATGAGGTAATAAAGAATGAATACATTGATAGAGAAAGAGGATTGAGACATACAGTAACTTTGGAGTTTTACCACAGTAACTTTGTTTTACTGTGGTAACTAAGTAAAAGCTTGGAAACTTACCTTGCTTCACCTTTGGAGAGTTAGCCACGACCAAGGAACTTCTGGATAAGGAATGAGCAGTCTTGATAAGGTTTCCTTACAGCTAGAGAGGCTGGAGACAGGCTGTAAAGTAGACAGCATCTAGTAAAAGATGCCAAAGGGATCAAGCATGTGAAGACTACCATTGGCTGCTTTTGGATGGCTCTCTTTGACTACACATGCTCTGAATCTCTACCCTATCAGATATATTTCGAAAATTGATTGTCTCACTCATATAAATATGTTGTAAACCTCATCTTTAATAATTAATGGAGTTTTGAGTATTCTCTCTATTCTCTCTCTACTTATTCTCTTAATCTCTTTAATCTTACACAAAACAATCTGATTGTTCTTAAACACACTCTAATACACAAAAATGTATATGGTATCAGAGCCAGGTTACTAAAAGGGTGGAAGTGTGTTACTCATGTTCTTAAAAATCTGGTTTTGTGTTCTTGAGCTGTTCTTGATGTTCTTGAGTGTTCTTGGTGGTTTTGAGCTCTGTTCTTATTTTGCTGGGTTTTATTGAGGACATCTGATGGAGTCAAACGTGAGCAGAGAGATGAAGACAAAAGTTATCAAGTGAAGAAAGGGAGAGAAAACGAGTGGATCTGGTCAGGTTGGGTAGAGACAGCTTTGGAAAGCTGTGGGATTTGGAGTAATCATGTAAAGGAAGAGCCTTTGAAGGTGAGAGCTGCTGAGAAAGATCAGACAGCAAGTTTGAAGGAGATTCAAGTAAAGGTAGAACCTTTAAAGGAGGTAGCTGCTGAAGAAGGTCAGACAGCAAGGTTGGAGGTTCATGAAGCCAAGGGCGTGATCTATAGTCTAAGACAAGGGAAGGACGAGTTGTATCAGCTTGTGGGGAGGCTGAGAGAAGAGAATTCAGAGTTGGGTATGGTGAAAACTCATACAGGAAGGAGGAAGCAAGATGTGATCTTTAGCTTTCTTATGGGAGAGATATGTGAGCTGGTTGAACACATTTGTAATGTGTGGGAGATAAATAAGAAGCCAGATAGATGGAAGAGAGGTACAAGCTGCAAGAAGGGAGAATCTGTAGAGAGCAGTGGGTTTATGAGGAAGCCAGAGACCAAAGGAGCGGATGAGCGTGTTACAAAGGAGGAATGGGATGAGTTTGTCAAGTATGTGTATGCTTTGGCTACGACCCGGAGACAAGGTGCTCCTGCCAAAGCATCCACATCCAACAAACCCATCATTGTTGATTCTGGAGCAAGTCATCACATGATTAGTGACAGAAGCTTAATGAGTGATGTAAAGAAAGCCACTGGGGGTGTGATGATAGCTAATGGTGATAGGATTCCAATAGAAGGAGTTGGAAAGCTCAAGCTATTTGATAAAGACTCAGATGCCTTCTACATGCCACAGTTTGCTTCAAATCTACTATCTGTGAGGAAAGCCACGATTGATCTTGGCTGTCAAGTAGTATTCAGGCCAGATGATGTTGAGTTCCAAGATTTAAAGACTGGAAGGGTCATTGGGAGAGGAGACAGCAAGAATAATCTATACCAGCTCCAATTGGCTAAGATCTCTAAACCCTTTGATTCTATGTGTTTGAGTAGTACTTATGAGAAGATTGATAGTATTACTTGGCATGCTAGATTGGGACATCCTCATGCTCGTGCTATTGAATTGATAATTCCTAATATGTCATTTAATCACTTGGAGTGTGAAGCATGCATATTAGGAAAGCATTGTAGGACTGTTTTTCCAACATCAAAAACTACTTATGAGCATTGCTTTGATCTAGTTCATTCAAATATTTGGACGGCTCCTTGTTTGTCTAGAGATAGCCAGAAGTACTTTGTGACATTCATTGACGAGAAGTCTAAGTATACTTGGCTTACATTGCTTCCATCTAAAGATAGGGTGCTAGAAGCATTTATGAACTTCCAAGCATATGTATCTAATCAATACAATGCTACTGTGAAGGTACTGAGATCAGATAATGGAGGTGAATACATCAGCAATGCCTTCAAGAGTCATCTAGCCAAGCATGGGATTGTGCATCAGACTAGCTGTCCTTATACACCACAGCAGAATGGTGTAGCTGAGAGGAAGAACAGGCACTTGATGGAGGTTGCTAGATCGATGATGTTTGATGCAAATGTACCGAAACGCTTTTGGAGTGATGCTGTGCAGACTGCTTGCTATCTCATCAACCGGGTTCCAACCAAGATATTGAAGAATCTGTCTCCATTTGAAGTGTTGAACAAGAGCAAACCTGTCATTGATCACCTACGTGTCTTTGGGTGTGTGTGCTATGTCATGGTTCCAGGAGAGCAGAGAAACAAGCTGGAGGCAAAGAGTACTAAGGCTATGTTCATTGGTTACTCTATCACTCAGAAGGGGTACAAGTGCTATGATCCTGAAGCAAGGAGGGTGATGGTATCTAGAGAAGTGAAGTTTGTTGAAACAAAAGGTTATTATGAAGAAAAGGAGTGGGAAAATCTGAAAGATTTGTCTCAAGCTCTATCTGATAAGGCAACAATACTGAGAGTGTTGTTGGAGAAGCTTGGGATAGGGTTATCCCAGGATCAGGAACCAGGAAGGAGAGAGCCTTCCAATCAGACTGGTGGAGCTGGAAGAACAACTCCTCTTGATCATGAGAGGGGGAATGGAACTGAATCTGGTGAGCAAGAGCAAAACCAAGAGAATTCAGGTCTTCATGATCAAGATATATCACAAGAAGTTGAGAACAATGTTCAGTCTAGTGGAAAAGTGGATGAGGTTCAGTCTAGTGGAGAAGTGGATGAGGTTCAATCTAGTGGAGAAGAACAAGTTGGACCGGCCAGTTCAAAAGAAGAGCAAGTGGAGCCGGCTAGTGTGCAAACTGAAGATCATGTTCAAGCCTTGAGGAGGAGCACAAGGATAAAGAGGGATCCTTCCAACTGGGTAAACACGAGAGTGTACTACAATGCCCAGGCTGTGGAGCATCCTTCTCAAGCCTTGTGTTCCTTTGCTGAGTTTCCAGAGGAGCATTATGCTTTATGATAGTCTGGATGAGAGTTATGTACCAAGAACTTATGAAGAAGCTATGTTAGACAAGGAATGGAAAGAATCAGTGGGAGCTGAAGCAGGTGCTATGATCTAAAATGATACATGGTATGAAAGTGAGCTGCCTAAAGGAAAGAAGGCTGTATCTAGTAGATGGATCTTCACAATCAAGTATCTAGCAAATGGACAGATTGATAGGAAGAAGACTAGATTGGTTGCAAGAGGATTTACACAGACCTATGGAGAAGATTACATTGATACCTTTGCACCAGTAGCTAAGCTGCACACAGTTCAGATTGTGTTGTCCATTGCAACAAACTTGGAGTGGGATTTGTGGCAGATGGATGTGAAGAATGCTTTCTTACAAGGTGAGCTAGAAGATGGGGTATACATGCTTCCTCCTCCTGGTCTTGAGCATCTAGTAAAACCAGGGAATGTTTTGAGATTGAAGTCTGAACTTGATCATACACTCCTAGAGCTTGGTACAGGAAGCTGAGTACAACTCTCAATGGGAGAGGATTCAGGAAGTCTGAACTTGATCATACACTCTTCACTTTGGTTACTCCATCAGGATCTTGTGATACTGGTATATGTGGATGATTTGATTATCACAGGGAGTGATAAGGCTGGGATTAAAGCCACTAAAGAGTTCCTCAAGTCTGTGTTTGATATCAAAGACTGGGAGAGATGAAGTATTTCTTGGGGATTGAGATATGCAGATCAAGGAGGGTTTGTTATGTGTCAAAGGAAGTATACAATGGATATGCTGAAGGAGTCTGATGTACTTGGAGGAAAGGTAGCCAAGACACCTCTTGAAGAGGGGGTATAAGGTCTTACGTGAGGGGGAGGTTGAAGAGAACCAGTTGTTTGAGGATGCTAAGCTGTATAGGAAGATGGTTGGCAAGCTGATCTACTTGACTATTACCAGGCCAGATATATGCTTTGCTGTGAATCAAGTGAGTCAACATATGCAGGCGCAAAGGTCCATCACTGGAAGATGGTTGATAGGATACTGAGGTATCTGAGTGGGACGGCTGGACACAGGAGTTTGGATGGGCTGTGTATGACAGTACAGAAGTGGTTGGGTATTGTGATGCTGATTGGGCAGGAGATAGAGTGGACAGGAGATCAACTACTGGGTATTGTACATTCATTGGAGGGAACTTGGTTACTTGGAAGAGTAAGAAGCAGAAGGTTATCTCTTGTTCAAGTGCTGAAGGTGGGTATAGAGCCATGTTGGAGCTGACAAACGAGTTGGTGTGGATTAAAGGGATCTTGAAGCATCTAGAGATTGAGCAGAGCACTCCTATGACTATGCATTGTGACATCAAGCAGCTATCCACATTGCCTCCAACTCAGTGTTTATGAGAGAACAAAGCACATAGAGGTGGATTGTCATAAGGTGAGCAGATGATTATCTTAGGAGTGATTCTACCATGTTATACAAGAAGTGAAGATCAGCTTGCAGATGTGTTTACCAAGGCAGCGAGATTGAAGACAATGGAGTCCATACTATCCAGGCTTGGACTCATTGATCTTACTCCCAGGAGCTGAACCTTAACCATGGAATCTCCACTCTTTTTCCCTCATCAAAGTTTTATCCCAATGGGTTTTCTTGGTGAGGTTATTAATGAGGGAGGTCTTCATGGTTTCCAAGCTTGACTTGTTCCACATGGTCAAGCTTGAGGGGGAGTGTTGAGATGAGTGTTGAGATGATT
>NW_026015462.1:90000-131833 GCF_020379485.1 Brassica napus | reverse complement strand
TCGATCTTAAGGCCTTGGCCTGATCAAATCCCCATGAAAGCCCCTTGTTCTTGTGTGGGCTGTTCATGGCCGAGATCACTATGATCTGAGCCAGTTCTTTTGAATCTGATTATGGGAATATTTTTCTTCTGAATTGTCATGATTTATCATGAATTTTATTTGGTATTTGGATCTCTTTTTAAAGGGGTCAGATTTGATATTTTTGATGATTGTTCTTGACTAGATTGGATCCGACCATGCAATGTGAACTGATTCTTGTTTTGTAATCTAACCTTGTGATTGTGTGTTTGTTTGTGTTGGATCCAGGACCAGAAATGGACCATGGTAAGGGAAAAGCACCATGAGGACCGCGGCCATGGGAAGATGGGTGGTGATTGGGTTGATTCTGAAAATTGTGTAATTATTGTAGCCTGTTGTGCAACTTGTGAACTTATGTGATTCTAGTGTGTGATCTATTTATTAGGATGATGAATGATGTATGAACCTTGGTTATTATCTATGAAATATCTATTTGCCCTAGTCGATGTTGGATTGTTTAAGAATGAATGTTGGAAACTCAAAACTCTGAAAAAGACTTAGAATTATTTAACACTAGAACTAGAATATGTAAATGAAACTGGTTGCATTGTTTGGTGAGGCCGCGGTCTGGTTGGATTGGGGAAATCAGGATCGGGTCTTACAAGTTGGTATCAGAGCCTTCTTGATTCTAGGATTTGTTGGGTTATTGGTTCACCACACACTTGGCCGTTTGGACTCATGGTGAGATTGTTGGGTTCTAAGTAATCTTTTGTACTGATTAACTTAGGAGTGATTGAGGTTGTGTGTTCAGTTGTGGACTAACCTTTTGTTTGTGTTGTGTTTGTAACTCCTAAGGGTACAAGAAGGTATAAATCTCGGAAAGGAAAGGAGGCAACTGGAGCGTCTGGAGCAGTGGGGCAGGATGGTGCTGAACAGACCGGAGTGTTACCAGCTGGAACCATTCCAACCACAGTGCTACCCGCTATGGTGGAGCAGGTGGACAATGCAACCGGACTTCCAGTGGGTCCAACTCTTCCTACTGAGGTTAATGAAACTAATGTGGACGAGCAGCAAGAGCAAGTCCATGGAGACGATACTGGGTCGTCCAACGTTGGTGCTGGGAGTGGCCAGAATGTTGATGCAAACAATGTTCGGGTCACTGGTGCCGAGGAGGTCATTGAGCCTACCATAAGGGGCTTGGTGGAGGCTATGCAGATCATGGGAGCTCAGATAGCCTCCTTGACACAGGCGTTCACACCATTGGTGAACTCGTCCGTGGGACAGGCTAATTCCCCGGTTTGGGTTGCTGCTGGAGTGGCTGATGTTGGTGCTAGCCGTGTGGCTGAGGGGATTGAGATAGACCCACCGGTCAGGCCAGTGCATGGTATGGACTACCTGAAGGTGCTGGAGCATATCTCCAAGTTGGGAACCAAACACTTTGCTGGAAGTGTTGATCCTATGGAGGCGGACGAGTGGAGAACCAGGTTGGTTCGAAACTTCAAGTCCACACGATGTCCTGAGGATTACCAGAAGGACATAGCAGTACACTTCCTGGAGGGAGATGCACATAATTGGTAGTTAGCTTTGGACAAGCGTACCAATGGTACCATTGAGCACTTTGCTGACTTTGAGGTTGAGTTCAACCATAAGTACTTTCCTGCTGAGGTGTGGGATCGTTTTGGAGTCCAAGTTCCTGGACTTGACTCAGGGACGGAGGACTGTTCGTGAGTATGAAGAAGAGTTCAACCGACTCAGGAGGTATGTGGGAAGAGAACTGGAGGATGAGAAGGTTCAAGTCCGAAAGGTTCATCCGAGGCCTAATGGTGGAACTTCGAACCTACTGTTCTGTTTGTAAGTTCCACATGGTTTCTGAGTTGGTTGAGAGGATGGCCTTGCAGGAGACCAACCTCACCGAGGAGGGTAAGCATAAGCTGAAGAGTTTGGTGGTATCCTCGTGTCAGAGTGGTGACAAGAAGAGGAAGAGGGACTCGACCGAGGAGGGTAAAACCTCAAGTGGTATGTCAGAGTGCCCTAAGTGTGGTCGATACCACGGTGGAGAGTGCTGGAAGGCCATGGGTGCCTGTACTCGATGTGGTAAGATGGATCACTCAGCCAAGGATTTTCCAAGCCCGTTGGGTGAGTCCAGGACCTGTCACCACTGCGGCCAGAAGAGCCACTACCGCAGGGATTGCCCTAAGTTGCAAGGCAACCAAAGTAAGGGACGTGGAGAGGCTATCAGGCCAGTCCAGGGACGAGGCCAGACCTCAACACCTCGTGTGTATGAGCTATCCAAGGATGTGGATGGGACTCAGCCTTTCCAAGCGATCACTGGTAACATTCTAGACTACTACTTTTACAATTCCAGTAGAATTGCATGGTATGGAACCTAGGATGGATAGATATACTTTGATGGGTCTTGTGTAGGGACCTTAAGTATTGGTGGTGTGGAAACACACACACATTATTGATATTGGAGCTACACATAGTTTTGTAAGTCCAAGTATGATAGGAAAGGTTTGTTCCAGTATGGAACTGGGATGGTCCTGAACGAGTGAGTGCGGCCGGAGGGCAAGTTATGAACTCACTCGGTCTGGTTAAGGACATCCCTGTGGTGATCTTGGATAGGCCGATGCCTATCGATCTGATTGTTGTCCCCCTCAAGCATCATGAAGTTATCTTGGGCATGGACTGGTTGGGAAAGTATCGGGCAACTCTAGATTGTCACCGGGGAGGGTGCAACTTGAGAACGAGTTTGGACCCCGATTAAGTACCAAGGAATCAAGCCAACCTCTTGTAGTTTGGTGGTTTCAGCAGTCCAAGTAGAACGGATGCTTGGAAATGGTTGTGAGGCCTTTTTGGCTACCATTTACACTGATGAGGTTGTAGGGGCCTGTGACCCAGAGGGTATACCGTTTGTTCGGGAATTTCAGGATGTGTTTGGGGCACTACAGGGCATTCCCCCTGATAGGGCTGACCCATTCATCATTGAATTGGAACCTGGAACGGCCCCATTATCAAAAAGTCCATATAGAATGGCACCAGCTGAGATGGCAGAGCTGAAGAAGCAACTTGAGGAGTTCCTTGAGAAGGGGTTCATACGCCCTAGTGTATCACCTTGGGGAGCACCAGTCCTATTTCTAAAGAAAAAGGATGGTAGCTTTAGGTTGTGCATTGATTATAGGGGTTTGAACAGGGTGACTGTGAAGAACAAGTACCCTTTACCCATGATTGATGAGTTGTTGGATCAACTCCGTGGAGCCAAGTGGTTCTCCAAGATTGACTTGGCCTCTGGGTATCATCAGATCCCCATTGCACTAGATGATGTGAGGAAGACAGCGTTCCGAACTAGGTATGGCCACTATGAGTTTGTGGTTATGCCGTTCGGACTGACCAATGCACCTGCTGCATTCATGAAGATGATGAACGACATCTTCAGGGAATACTTGGACGAGTTTGTGATCATCTTCATTGATGATATACTCGTGTATTCCAAGACAAAGGAAGACCATGAAAGACACCTTAGGGCGGTGTTGGGCCGCCTGAGAGAACAGAAGCTCTTTGCTAAGCTAAGCAAGTGTAGTTTCTGGCAGAATAGCATTGGGTTCCTTGGACATGTGGTGTCTGATAAAGGAGTCTCAGTGGATCAAGATAAGATCAAATGTATCCAGGAATGGCCACAGCCAAAGAATGCTACGGAAGTTAGAAGCTTCTTAGGGTTGGCTGGTTATTACAGGAAATATGTCAAGGGGTCCTCGAGCATAACTCAACCTATGACTAAGCTGACAGGCAAGGACGTGAGGTTCACATGGTCTGAGGAGTGTGCGAAAAGTTTTGCAGCACTCAAGAACATGTTGACTAATGCACCTGTCCTGGTGTTGCCTGAGGCTGATCAGCCTTATGTGGTGTATACGGATGCATCCATAACCGGTCTTGGTTGTGTTTTGACACAACATGGGAAGGTGATAGCCTATGCTTCGCGACAGTTAAGGAAGCATGAGGGTAACTATCCGACCCATGATTTGGAGATGGCTGCAGTAGTATTTGCATTAAAGATTTGGAGATCATATCTTTATGGTGCCAGGGTGCAAATACTCACAGACCATAAGAGCTTGAAGTACATATTGACTCAGCCTGAGTTAAACTTAAGGCAGAGGAGGTGGATGGAGTTTGTTGCAGATTATGATCTGGACATAGCTTATCATCCTGGGAAAGCTAACCTAGTGGCTGATGCTTTGAGCCGCAGAAGGGCTGAAGTGTCATCTGAGAGGGAGGCGGATGAACTGGAAGGAATGATCAGGTCCTTGAACCTCAACACCTTGGTTGGTTCAGATGAGCCATTGGGGTTGGAGGCAGTGAACCAGGCCGATCTCCTGACCAGGATCAGGCAAGCACAGGGCCTGGATGAAAATCTAAAGAAGGTAGCCGCCAATGAGAAGACCGAGTACCAGACAACTGACTATGGTACCATCTTGGTCAATGGGAGGGTCAGTGTTCCTAATGATAAGGAACTCAAAGAAGAGATTATGAGACAGGCTCATAAGTCCAAGTTTTCAGTTCATCCTGGACTGAACAAGATGTGTAGGGATCTGAAAAGGTACTACCATTGGGTGATGATGAAATCTGATGTTGCAGAGTGGGTGGCTAAGTGTCCCACTTGTCAACTGGTGAAGGCAGAACATCAGGTTCCCAGTGGTCTACTTCAGAACCTACCCATACCATAATGGAAATGGGATCACATCACAATGGATTTTATGACTGGGTTTCCCACGACCAGGAATAAGAAAGATGCAGTATGGGTTGTGGTTGATCGGCGGACCAAGTCGCTCGAGCCAAAGCTCGGTCGCTACGTAGCGACCGAGTTCGAGCCAAAGCTTGGTCGCTACATAGCGACCGGGCTTGAGCCAAAGTTCGGTCGTTGCATAGCGATCGAGCTCTTCCGAACATCGATACAACACCAGTCCATGCATTCTCGTCAAACCTTCAAATGCCATCTCCCGAAGACCATAGCAAGCTCAGTCCATGCTTTCCGCTATTCTAAATCATCGATCAGACTTTGCGAATTAAAAACCGCGGAAAATTCGTTTTTTATCAAAAGAACTCGTAGTAAACGTGTCAAGTCGGAAGACGGCACAAAGGGACCTAAAACACGACTCGAGGCCCATCCTACGAATTCTTAACCAAAAGCCCGTAAACCACAACACGGTTAATGCTTGGTCCACAAGGAAGGATAAATTTCAAGTTTCCACGGATAAATACAGAAGTTTTGAAGATAATTGTGAAGATCGGGAAAAATGGAATATCTCCATTTTTATGCTATGACGGCTTAAGGGCAGAAGAGTAAAAGCGTAAACCGACCTTGGAGCTAGTATATAAGGAGTCCTGGGCGAGGAGCATGGAGGAGAACTTTTTCAGAGCAAACTTAGCACTTAGAGCAATTTAGGCATTTTTCCGTTTTTGTTATTTCGAGCTGCGACTCAATTAGGTTTAACCGTCTTAGGGTTGCTAGAACTACATCACTAGGATCCAGGTCAATGCGTTCGGCTTCATTATCCTCCGAGTCCTTTGCAGGGGGCGGAAGACTTTCAGGGTTCCCCTTTTCGATGGGAGATTTCTCGCTAGGGTTTTGACTGGAAGGTCATTCCCGCGCGACTCCTGATCTGTCGAGTGGGGTAGCGAAGTTGAGCCTCTTCCCGCAGATTTTGGTGGTTCCGCGGGGACGGATTGCTTGGGTCCTTGCCGTTAAGGTTTCAACCTGTTTGGTCAAGGTATTCATGAGCTTATCCTGTTCTTCCGACCTTTTCTCATATGTGGCGAACATCTTTTTAAACTCCTCGAGCGTCGCGGCGTTGGCTTGTGCGTTGGCCGCAGATACGTCCGCTGCTGGAGTGTGGAGATCGGTGTCGCTACCTCCGTTAAGGGGAGTCTGCACGTTATCCGCGTCGTTAGTTGACATGTCTGATTGAGTGTGATGTGGCTTTTGCGGGTTAGATTGATCCGTACTCCCCCTCCTTCTAGCGCCAAACTGTGGGAACCGAAATTCACACTGTCGATTTCCGTTTAAATAAGGAAACTAGGAAAACCCTAATTTCCCAGAGGACCCGGATATCTGCTAAATACCACACGTCAAGCAATCAGAACACGAGAATAACAACGATAAAGTATAAGAAATCGAAGAAGAGAGCAAAGAAGATCTTATTTCCGAATTTGCGTATGAGCGTTACAACAAGGTATAGGCCTGGGCTCGAGAGCTGTCGGCGAGATTCCTAGTTCTAGCAACCCTAAGACGGCTAAACCTAATTGAGTCGCAGCTCAAAATAACAAAAACGGAAAAATGCCTAAATTGCTCTAAGTGCTAAGTTTGCTCTGAAAAAGTTCTCCTCCATGCTCCTCGCGCAGGACTCCTTATATACTAGCTCCAAGGTCGGTTTACGCTTTTACTCTTCTGCCCTTAAGCCGTCATAGCATAAAAATGGAGATATTCCATTTTTCCCGATCTTCACAATTATTTTCAAAACTTCCGTATTTATCCGCGGAAACTTGACATTTATCCTTCCTTGTGGACCAAGCATAAACTGTGCTCTGGTTTACGGGCTTTTGGTTAAGAAATCATAGGATGTGCCTCGAGTCGTATTTTAGGTCCTTTTGGGCTGTCTTCTGACTCGACACGTTTTTTAATTCGCAAAGTCTGATCGATGATTTAGAATAGCGGAAAGCATGGACTGAGCTTGCTACGGTCTTCGGGAGATGGCATTTGAAGGTTTGACGAGAATGCATGGACTGGTGTTGTATCGATGTTCGGAAGAGCTCGATCGCTACGCAACGACCGAACTTTGGCTCAAGCCCGCTCGCTACGTAGCGACCGAGCTTTGGCTCGAACTCGGTCGCTACGTAGCGACCGAGCGGGACGATTGTTTGAGCTTGGTCGCTATGTAGCGATCGAGTGGGTCGGATGTTCGGTCGCTTCGTCGCGACCGGCATCGGCTCGGACTTGGTTGCTACGTAGCGACCGGACAGCGTGTATGTGCGGTAGTTACGCAACGACCGAGCTTGGTTCGTTTGCTTTTGAATCTTCAAGGATACTTCTTCGTAAAAACTTCGTATTGGTTATTATTTTTTTACAAAAATTATATCTTTATTTTTACTATCTCTTTCGGAAATACGATCTCCGAGGATTTTCGGGTGGTAATTCCGTCGTGACCGTTTTAGACCCCAACACTGACCTGACTGGTAAGTCTCCTCGCACTAAAGTCTGTCCGGACGATCCTATCCAGGATCGGGGACATGACAAAACTTAGAATGGATTAGATGATTAGAAAAGGGGGGTCTTATGTAGGGACCCTATGTATTGGTGGTGTGGAAACACACGTACTGTTTGATACTGGAGCTACACACTGCTTTGTGAGCCCAGATATGATCGGAAAAGGGTTGTTCCAGATGGGAACAGAGGATGATCCTTGCATAGTGAATGCAGCCGGTGGGCAGGTAATGCATTCATTAGGGCGAGTAAAGGATATCCCAATAGTGATCCAGGATAGAGTTATGCCTATGGATCTGGTTGTGGTCTGCCTTAAGAATCATGAGGTGATATTAGGCATGGACTGGCTTGGAAAGAACCGGGCCACTCTGGACTGTCACAGAGGAAGGGTGCAGTTTGAGAGTGGGTGTGGACCCCCGATCAGGTTCCAAGGTATTCGTCCGACCTCTGGATGCTTAGTGATATCAGCAGTCCAAGTGGAACGGATGCTTCAGAAGGGTTGTGAGGCCTTTTTGGTCACAATCGCCACTAAGGAGGTTGTAGGGGCTGGTGACCCTGTAACATCCCAGTTCCTGAATAGGATCATTGGGACGGCCATGGTTCGAGCAAACGTACTAGTCAGTCTAAGGACATCAAGACAAGCGTTCCATGGCCAGATAAGAAGGTTAAGGACGTAAGGAAACTTAGACTTAACCTTATACAAGTCGAGAGTCAGCTAGGAAGAGTAAGACGGTAGCTGGACGGATGGAACAAGTAGCTCGACCAGCTCAACGGAGTTAGGCTAAGCTCACTCCAGCTCGGCCACTACTAAGTCAGCTCCACTAGCTGAACTACTAGCTCACTCAGCTGAGGCAGCTGGGAGGCAGCTGGGAGTCAGCTCATCTCATCTGGACGGACTGTTCGTGTTTCGGTCCGATGGTCCGGGTCCGGGCTGGTGGCAGGCCATGGGGGTCTGGCCATGAGGCCATGGACTGTTTGGGCATGGGACAAGACCGTGGGCTAAGTCCAGAGGGATTGGGTAAGGCCTTGGGCCTCTGTCCGACCCAAACCCATGCGGTATTGGCGAAGGGACGCATGCGGCCGAGAGGGTGTAACCCTTGGCCGATTGTGCCCATCCGCTGGCCAGTCATGCCTGTTCGTGGGGCAAGACTTACCCCCTTGTATTCTATAAATATGGGGTCCACTCTGTCGATTTCATTCATCCAATCTAGAGTAAAAATACTCAGAGAAATCATAGAAAGAGAAAGAAAGAGAGAGAGAGTTTCCGGCCAAAGCAAGGCCGATTGTGTGGTGGTTAGGTTTCCAGCGATCTGATCGTTTGTGAGGCAACCTCCGATCAAGTATGGGAGACCGAGAGTAGGAGAAGAGCATGGAGAACCCTGACACAGTTCAGAAGGTACATGGTGGGCTATGGCTCCATCAGACCGAACAGACGGTCCTTGTGATCGCACCGCGGCTCTGGTCGGTCCATTAGACCTAACCGCTTCTCCTCTTCTTGTTTCTATCCGGCCCTTTCTCTTCTTTCTGATTATACACGAAGGGTTGTGTTGGTTCAGTCCAAGGGACACGTCCCTAGACTTGGTCGGTCATAACCAAACCGCTAACCTAGACGCTGGTCGGTTAGACGGTCGGTTCGAATCGCACCATAGACTGGGCGGTTGGGCTAAACGTTTGGTCATGTCCCAAGAGGCACGAGTGGCTAAAGGTCACGAGTTACCAAGGGTTGTGAGGTACCAAAGGTCACGAGTTCCAAAGGTTGTGAATTGCCAAAGGGTGTAAGTAACCAAGGGTTACGGACGCCAAGAGGTACGAGGACCAAGAGGTACCAAGGACCAAAGGCATGCATGTTCCAAACGGTGCCTGTTGAGACAGGTCGTGTCCGTTCCTTAGGGATCAGACCATGTCTTGTCCGTCGAGATAAGTACACGGTTTTTCTAAGCCAGGGTAAGAGTCGAAAGGTCCGTTTGGCCTAACCGGATTGGGCGTGAGGCTTACTCGTCCGTTGGATCCAGGCCCAAGGCCGGATCAGGTAAGGAAGTCCGTTGGGCCTTTGATCTGGACTTCATCTAGGCCGGTCGCACCTAGATTCTATCTGGATGGACGGATTGGTCTTCGGGACGATCCAGACTGTTCGTGTGTTCTGTTTATCTATTCTGGACTGTCTATCTGATTCTAAGTCAAAGGGTGGTTGGTTGAATGACTTAGGATTCGGTAGGCAGGTTCATATCTTTTGATAAGTATAATGTCCGAGGTTTATCTATGTTCTAGGAACCAAGCCAAGCATTGTAGAATCGACCAGTTCTATTCTCGATTAAGATTAATGCTTATCTGGTTGTGGTTTCAGGAACTAAGGATGGTTCTGGTCAAGCCAAGGAGCCGTGAAGGCTCGGTCAGTGAGAGGCTGTGTAACGTGTGGTTAGATGATGCTAGGGATGAACTAGTGATTGTCTATGAAACGATTAAGAAGTTGTGGTTTTATAGTTTCTAAGTAATACATTTTATATACATTTATATTCCGTTGGGCTATCTGTTCAATTGTTTTAGAACCTCAGATTCGAACATGGCTTAGTAAATGAAAGACTTAAAATGAATCAAACAAGCAAAGGATTGATTAAGTAGCAAACGGGTCCAGTTTCGTCGAGAGGCCGGATTCGGGTGTTACAAGTTGGTATCAGAGAATGCTTGATTCTAGGATAGTTGGGTTATGTAGTCCACACACACGCAGCTAGCTGCTTCAGTCTCATGGTGAGGTTTGATAGTTAGGTCTAGGGATTAATTGTCTCGGTTATGTTATGTATATGTTTTACTAACAATGTCTGAATCCTTAGGCTGGGAAAAGCAAATCGGGAATGACCCAAAGGAATAAGAAAATGGCCGGTCAGTCAAGTCAAGCGGCCGCGGAAGGATCTAATACGTCCGGGTTACCAACCGAGCCGGCTGTGACTAACACCGGGGATGTGTTACCGACTGACCAGGCCAATCTTACGGGAACGCAACCAGAAGGTCCGCAACATCAGGAAAGTGACGAGGAAGTAGAATCCTCGAACGCTAACAGTGATGGTGTGCAGCGTGAGAAAAGGGCCGAGGGAACGGCCAACATGCCCGCAGCACTGTCCTGAGAGGACTTGTTAGAGGCCATGAAAGTAATGGGTAACCAGGTGGCGGCTATGACTCAGCTGTTCACTCCACTAGTGAATTCATCAGTTGGTCAAGCTACACCTTTAGCTACGGCTACACCTAATGCTACGGGTCCAGCTGTGGACGCGGTTGAGGTGATCGAGATCGATCCACCGGAAAGGTCTGTAAAGAAGGTTGACTATCTGAGTTTGCTTCAACATCTATCCAGATTGGGTACAAAGCAATTCTCAGGTAGTACCGACCCTGTTGTGGCAGATGAGTGGAGGAGTAGGCTGGTCCGAATCTTCCAATCAACTCGCTGTCCAGATGATTACAGACGAGACATTGCGGTTCACTTCCTGGAAGGGGACGCGCATAATTGGTGGCTTGCAGTTGACAAGCGCACCAATGGAAGTCTCACAATTTTTGCGGATTTTGAAGTTGAATTAACCGCAAATACTTTCCTGCTGAGGCTTGGGATTGTCTGGAAGCTAAGTTTCTAGATTTGGTCCAAGGCCGCAGGACCGTACGGGAGTACGAAGAAGAGTTCAACCGACTCTGACGGTTCGTTGGAAGAGAGCTGGATGACGAGTCAGTCCAGGTCCGTAGGTTCATCCGAGGCCTAAGGCCGGAAATGAAGACCCACTGCTCGATCTGCACTTTCAACACCGTCGGAGAACTGGTGGAACGGGTGGCTTTGCTGGAGTCTAACTTGGCTGAAGAAGCTAAGATTAAGGCTAAGCCACAGTCTGGCCCATTGGGCAAGACTAATGATAAAAAGAGAAAATGGGACCAGGCGGACGGAGGTAGGACCTCTGGTGGGCGACCTGCGTGTTCCAAAACTGTCCTCGACCGAACCCGTCTGGTAGAAGCAGCACGATGACTTGTTTCCATTGTGGCCAGCAAGGACATTTCCAATCGGAGTGTCCCAAGCTGCAAGGAAGTCAGGGAAAGAGCAATGGAGACTCAGGCAAGGCGTCCCAACGCTATGAACTGTCACGAAACAACGGAGCTTCCGGATCTTTTGATTCGATCTCTGGTAATTTCTAAATTTATCTTTTTACATTCAAGTAGTAATGCTTGGTATGGAACCTAGAATGGTCTAGGGGATTCTGATGGGGGTCTCTGATAGGAACCCTCATGGTCGGTGGGGTAAAAACCCACGTGCTTTTCGACACAGGGGCTACACATAGTTTTGTGAGTCCGGGACTGGTCGGAAAGGGTCTTTTCTGTCTGGATGCTGGTGATAATTTTGGGATAGTGAGGGCGGCCGGTGGGCAAGCCATGAACTCACTAGGTCTCATGTCGAATATCCCAGTACAGATCCAGGGAAAGGTCTTCCCTGTGAATCTGGTCTGTGTCCACCTAAAGAATCAAGAAGTGATCTTCGGTATGGATTGGTTGGGAAAGTACCGAGCCACTCTCGATTTCCATAAGGGTCGTGTGCAATTGTAGAATGGACTTCACCCGATAGAGTACCAAGGTCTGTGTCAGGCTCAAGAGAAAGTAGTGGTTTCAGAAGTTCGAGCAATTCGGATGCTGGAACAGGGTTGTCAGTCATTCTTGGCTACAATTACAACTACAGAGCCTGACAGTTCTGGTTTTCTGTTAGACCCACGCGAGGATTCGTTGGTGTCCGAGTTCCAGGATGTGTTTCAGGCGCTACAGGGTGTCCCCCCTGATAGGTCCGATCCCTTTCTGATTGAGCTGGAACCAGGGAAAGCTCCGCTGTCCAAGAGTCTGTATCGAATGGCTCCGGCCGAGATGGCCGAGCTAAAGAAGCAATTGGAAGAATTGCTTGACAAGGGGTTCATACGGCCAAGTAGCTCCCCTTGGGGTGCACCAGTCCTCTTTGTGAAAAAGAAGGATGGTAGCATGCGTCTGTGCATCGACTATCGAGGGTTGAACAGGGTAACTGTTAAGAACAAATACTCATTACCCAGGATAGACAAGCTGTTGGATCAGCTGAAAGGAGCTAAGTGGTTTTCTAAAATCGATTTGGCCTCGGGATATCATCAGATTCCTATCGAGCCAAACGAGATTAGGAAGACGACATTCAGGACCAGGTACGGCCATTACGAGTTCGTAGTGATGCCGTTCGGTCTGACCAATGCACCTGCTGCATTCATGAAAATAATGAATAGCGTGTTCCGGGACTTCTTGGATGAATCAGTGATCATCTTCATTGATGATATCCTGATCTACTCCAAGGACGAGGAATCTCATCGGAAACATTTGAGAGCCGTGCTGGAACGATTACGAGAGCACAAACTTTTTGCTAAACTCAGCAAGTGCAGTTTTTGGCAAAAGAGTATTGGGTTCCTCGGTCATATTGTTTCTGACCAGGGCGTCTCAGGGGATCCAGAGAAGATCAGGGCAGTCAAGGATTGGCCCCGACCATGCAGTACCACAGAAGTTAGAAGCTTCCTAGGGCTGGCATTACTATAGAAAGTTTTTGAAGGGATTTGCAAGCTTGGCTCAAGCTATGACATGGTTGACTGGGAAGGACTTTAAGTTCACATGGTCTGATGAGTGTACGAGATGTTTATCCGCACTTAAGGATATGCTGACTAGCGCACCCGTCCTGGTTCTTCTGGAGGCAGACCAACCTTATGTGGTCTACACGGATGCGTCCATCACTGGACTCGGTTGCGTGTTGACTGGGAAGGTCATTGCCTACGCATAAAGGCAGCTGAAGAAACATGAGGGAAACTTCCACCCATGACCTTGAAATGGCTGCGGTAGTATTCGCCTTAAAGATTTGGCGATCATATTTATATTGGGCCAAAGTCCAGATATTTACGGACCATATCTGAAGTATAGATTCACCCAGCCTGAGTTAAACTTAAGGCAGAGGAGGTGGATGGAGTTCTTGGCCGACTACTACCTAGACATCACTTACTATCCGGGTAAGGCTAACCTTGTGGCCGACGCCTTGAGCTGGAAGCGAGAAGACGTCGCGCTCGGAAGCGGAACGGACGAGCCGGATGAGGTCGAACACTTCGTTCATTTAAATGCTTTGAACGGAACGGATGGACCACGTGGTTTAGAGGCGTTGCATAGAGCCGACCTACTTACCCGGATCCGAGCGGCCCAAGATCAGGACGAGAACCTGAAGACGGTTGCTCGGAACGACCTGACTGAGTATCAAATCGCAAAGGACGGTACGATCTTAGTTCATGGTCGGATCAGCGTACCCAATGATAGGAGTTTAAAGGACGAGATCCTTAGGGAAGCTCACAAGTCTAGATTCTTGATCCATCCTGGAGTGACCAAGATGTATCATAATCTCAGACAATACTATCATTGGATATGGATGAAGGTCGATGTGGCCGAATGGGTTGGCAAGTGTCCTACTTGTCAACTCGTCAAGGCCGAACAACAAGTTCCGAGTGGACTGCTTCAGAGCCTACCTATTCCGGAATGGAAGTGGGATCACATCACGATGGATTTCGTGACAGGATTTCCCACGACCAGGAATAGGATTGATGCTGTCTGGGTAATAGTGGATCGACTGACCATGTCTGCCCACTTCCTGGCCATCAAAAAGACTGATGGAGTCGACCGGATTGTGAGTAAGTACATTGACGAGATTGTGAGGCTACACGGAGTACCCTCAAGTATAGTTTCAGATAGAGATTCAAAGTTCACTTCTCACTTCTGGCAAGCTTTTCAGAAAGCTTTAGGAACAAGAGTGAACATGAGTACGGCTTATCATCCCCAAACGGATGGGCAGTCAGGAAAGAACTATACGGACGCTGGAGGATATGCTTCGAGCATGTGTTCTCGATTGGGGTGATTCCTGGGAACAGAATTTGCCGTTAGTGGAGTTCTCCTACAATAACAGCTTCCACTCCAGTATAGGCATGTCGCCATACAAAGCTTTGTATGGACGACCATGCAGGACACCGTTATGCTGGACCCAAGTGGGGGAGCGCAGCATGATAGGCCCCGAAATCATGGAGGAAACCACGGAGAAGATCAAGTCCGTGCGGGACAAGATGAGGGCCGCACAGGACAGACAAAAACATTACGCTGACAAACGAAGGAAAGAACTGAAGTTTGCAGTGGGTGATATGGTCTATCTCAAAATGATTACCTTTAAAGGTAGAGTGTGAATTTCTGGTAGAAGGAAATTAGATCCAAGATACCTAGGTCCGTTCAGAATCATAGAACGAGTGGGTAGTGTGGCATATAAGTTGGACTTACCATCCGAGATGAAAGCCTTCCATAACGTATTCCATGTCTCCCAACTCCGGAAGTGCTTGACGGATCAGGACGTCTTAATACCAGAAATACCATCTGATCTAGGTACAAATCTAACTTTTGAAACAAGGCCGGTTCGGATCGTAGATAGGATGGAAAAAGCAATGAGAAAGAAAACAATCCAGATGGTCAAGGTCATTTGGGATTGTAATGGTTGAGAAGAGACCACTTGGGAGACGGAGGCCAGGATGAAGGCCGAGTTTTAAAAATGTTTTGACCAGTTTATGTTGGATGAAACACATGACTTGGATTCGAGGACGAATCCATTGTTAGTGGGGGAGACTTGTAACATCCCGGATCCTGAATAGGATCATTGGGACGGCCATGGTTCGACGAAACGTAATAGTCAGCCAGATAAGAAGGTTAAGGACGTAAAGAAACTTAGACTTAACCTTATACAAGTCGAGAGTCAGCTAGGACGAGTAAGACGGTAGCTTGACGGATGGAACAAGTAGCTCGACCAGCTCAACGGAGTTAGGTTAAGCTCACTCCAGCTCGGCCACTTCTAAGTCAGCTCCACTAGCTGAACTACTAGCTCACTCACCTGAGGCAGCTGGGAGTCAGCTCATCTCAGCTGGACGGACTGTTCGGGTTTCGGTCTGATGGTCCAGGTCCGGGCCACTGGCGGGCCATGGGGGTCCGGCCATGAGGCCATGGACTGTTGGGGCTTGGGACAAGGCCGTGGGCTAAGTCCAGAGGGATTGGGTAAGGCCTTGGGCCTCTGTCCGACCCATACCCATGCTGTATTGGCGAAGGGACGCATGCGGCCGAGAGGGTGTAACCCTTGGCCGATTGTGCCCATCCGCTGGCCAGTCATGCCTGTTCGTGGGGCAAGACTTACCCCCTCGTTTTCTATAAATATGGGGTCCTCTCTGTCGATTTCATTCATCCAATCCAGAGTAAAAATACTCAGAGAAATCGTAGAGAGAGAGAGAGTTTCCGGCCAAAGCAAGGCCGATTGTGTGGTGGTTAGGTTTCCGGTGATCTGATCGTTTGTGAAGCAACCTCCGATCAAGAATGGGAGACCGAGAGCAGGAGAAAAGCATGGAGAACCCTGACACAGTTCAGAAGGTACGTGGTGGGCTATGGCTCCATCAGACCAAACAGACGGTCCTTGTGATCGCACTGCTGCTCTGGTCGGTCCATTAGACCTAACCGCTTCTCCTCTTCTTGTTTCTATCCGGCCCTTTCTCTTCTTTCTGATTATACACGAAGGGTTGTGTTGGTTCAGTCCAAGGGACACATCCCTAGACTTGGCCGGTCATAACCAAACCGCTAACCTAAACGTTGGTTGGTTAGACGGTCGGTTTGAATCGCACCATAGACTGGGCGGTTGGGCTAAACGGTTGGTCATGTCCCAAGAGGCACGAGTGGCCAAAGGTCATGAGTTACCAAAGGTTGTGAGTTACCAAAGGTCACGAGTGAAGGACCCTAAGATCGGCTCACTCGAATGGATCAGATTTGGATATGAACTCCGGATGGAGAACTGGATGGATTGAAGGGTCGCACGAAGGTTGCGGAAAGGCCTTCGATATTCCCGACTCCAAATGGTGCTTGATATGACTCACAAGACCACCAAGTGAAGGATCTCTCGTCGTTGCTTGATATGACTCACAAGACCAACTATTGGAGGAAATGTTTACTTGGATATGACTCACCAAGAAACTAAGAACAAGTTCTAAACGAAGAACAAAGAGTTTAACTCAAACTTTAGACAAAATCGATTTCTGATTTATTAAAATGAAAGAGTTTCATACTTATAGAGTTTTGTAGATCTAGGAATTAAATAGAAAAGTAGATCTAGATTTAGATCTAGTCATTAAACAAAATAAAGACAGATTATTAAATGTGACTGATCGGCTTCTGTCCAGGTTCGTTGTATCCTGAAGCATGGACCGCGGTAAGGAGAAGGACGGATGTGGGACTGTCCGTATGAGCCACCATGTCCGGATCATGAACCAGACTGGACCAAGTGCGTCCTATGTCTTCAGAAAGGTGAAGGATCCTTGCCATAGTGAAATTTGGCTGATCAAAGTGCATGAACTGATCAAAAGGGTAGATGGGCCCATCAGTACGGTCGCCGGTACGTGCAGTATGGGCCAATCGAGCCAAAAGAGAGATGTCTCGATCATTTTGTGAAACCTCATGATCCAAGTCAAGTCTGGCATGATCTTTCTCAAGTCTGGGATGATCTTTCTCAAGTCTGGCATGATCTTTCTCAGGTCTGGCATGATCCAAGTCAAGTCTGGCACGGTGAAAAACATGAACCTCGGTTGAAATGTTAAGAACGTCCTGAACTCCATGCTGAGCTGGTTCCATGTAATGATCCATGGACTGCGGCACATCATTCCCTCCCTCTTCAAAAGGATTTGTCCTCAAATCCATTGTACATGTATCAAAAGCGAATAAATCAGATACAAAGGATTTAAAATTCATGGAAAATTCAATGAATGAAAAGTTTGGACAGAAACTTCTTTGGATGTTTGAACTCGTTTCCCTCAGGTATGTGCGGTTCCATGTTCCACGAACACAAGTCCTTAGGCATTCACCAGTGCTTGCTCTCCTTGGAAACTGATCATGCTTATCATGTTCATTCAAAACAACTAGAGAAACCACATCAAATCTGCGAAAGAAATAATCAAAGGGTTTCTCTATCCTCATCATGAATGAAATCAAATTGATTTTTTGGCCTAAGCAATTTTGGTTCATTCCTTTTCTTAAACCAAATATCTTTCAAAGCACAGCTCAATGAAAACAATTCAAGAAAATGTTTAAGCAAAACGTTTTTCAACCAAGTAAGATTTGTTTTTGCTTAGAAATTCTCGGTTTTAAAACATTTTCAAGATGAGCAGAGACAATCAACCCATGATCCTTACAGTGCTTTTGGTTTGGACAGGAGGTTGACTGAGGAAATACCTTTGGTTCGTTGAGGATCGGTTTTGGCTTAGGCCGCTCCTTTCTTGAGCCTGAATCTCTTTTAGAAGTCTGGTACTCGAAGATAGACGGACTGGAGAATCTCCGGTTTTGAAAATTCATAACTCCTTCCTCCGTGATGCTTTTCAAGTGATTCCAATCCTCAGTGATTCCTTGGTGAGTTGGATTTCCTTTGAAATTGAATTCATGACAAAAGACTTTCTGAATGTTGAGATATCCGTTTTTGACTGAACCCCTGTCGCTGGTATCTCCAAGGTAGCCGGTTTGGACAACAAAGCTTCTCCAAATCTCAGGCTGTTGGGCACGGTCAATGCTTTCATTTCTCAGAGGCTCAACCTGTCTTTCCTGGATACTCAAAACAAACAAGTGCGCTTGAAGTTCAAAAGACAAAGGGGCAGGAGTTGTGTCGGGATCAAAGCAAAGATGGCTCTCCATAGCGATGGATGTTATGTTTGTTGCTTCTTCATCAAAGACTGGACCAGGTTCATCCTCCTCATCAAAGATAGGATCTTGATCTTCATCAAAAAATATCCTAGTGTCAAGACATGGTCCTTGATGTGGTAAATCTAGTGGCTCTTCCTCCAAAACCTGTGGAAAGAAAACAAGACTACTCGGATGCTCCGGTTGCAAAATGGTTAGTTCTACAATTGCATGTTCAATATCAGTTACAAACTCAGGTTCAAGAGAAGGAAGATCACAATTTTTCTCACAAGAAAACAAGCTTTCAATTGGCTCTTCATCATATTCATCATAGATGGGTAAAGAATCTGAAAAATCTTTCAACTCCTCAACATGGAAGTCAGATTTACGTTTGGATTTCTTGCTGATGAATAAGGATGGCTCAGCTACAGGTGCACGTGTGGATATGCTCTTCTTATGGGTCTGGTTGATGTTGGGGTCAAAAACGGTTACGACGGAATTACCACCCGAAAATCCTCGGAGATCGTATTTCCGAAAGAGATAGTAAAAGAAGAGATGTAATTTTCGTAAAAATAACCAATACGAAGTTTTTACGAAAAAGTATCCCTTGGGATTCAAACCGAACAAACCAAGCTCGGTCACCACGTATACACGCCGCCCGATCGCTATGCAGCAACCAAACCTGAGCCAAAGCTCGGTCGCTACGTAGCAACCGAGCGGGACGAGCGACCGAGCGATCATCCCGCTCGGTCGCTACGTAGCGACCGAGCTCGAGCCAAAGCTTGGTCGCTACGTAGCGACCCAGCGATCGTCCCGCTCGGTCGCTACGTATCGACCGAGCTCGAGCCAAAGCTCGGTCGCTACGTAGCGACCGAGCGATCATCCCGCTCGGTCACTATGTAGCGACCGAGCTCGAGCCAAAGCTCGGTTGCTACGTAGAGACCGAGCACTCGTCTCGCTCGGTCGCTACGTAGCGACCGGGCTCGAGCCAAAGTTCGGTCGCTGTGTAGCGATTGAACCTTTCCGAACATCGATGCGACACCAATCCTTGCATTCTCGTCAGACCTTCGAATGCTATCTCCCGAAGACCGTAGCAAGCTCAGTCCATGTTTCCCGCTATTCTAATTCATCGATCAAACTTCGCGGATTATAAACCGCGGAAAACTCGTAGTAAACGTGTCGAGTCGGAAGACGGCCCAAAGGGACCTAAAACACGACTCGAGGCCCATCCTACGATTTTTCCTAACCAAAGCCCGTGAACTGCAGCATGGTTCACGCTTGGCCCACGAGGAAGGATAAATGTCAAGTTTCCGCGGATAAATACGGAAGTTTTGAAGATAATTGTGAAGATCGGGAAAAATGGAATATCTCCATTTTTATGCTATGACGTCTTAAGGGCAGAAGAGTAAAAGCGTAAACCGACCTTGGAGCTAGTATATAAGGAGTCCTAGACGAGGAGCAGAGGGAGAACTTTTTTCAGAGCAAACTTAGCACTTAGAGAAATTTAGGCAATTTTCCGTTTTTGTTATTTCGAGCTGCGACTCAATTAGGTTTAGCCGTCTTAGGGTTGCTAGAACTAGGAATCTCGCCGACAGCTCTCGAGCCCAGGCTTATACCTTGTTGTAACGCTCATACGCAGATTCGGAATAAAGATCTACTTTGCTCTCTTTTCGATTTCTTATTTTTATCGTTGTTATTCTCGTGTTCTGATTGCTTGACGTGTGGTAATTAACAGATATCCGGGTCCTCTGGGAAATTAGGGTTTTCCTAGTTTCCTTATTTAAACGGAAATCGACAGTGTGAATTTTGGTTCACACAGTTGACGTCCTTGAGGGTTTTCACCACTTCCTCCACAAAGTTATCACAAAACTCTTGGACATCAAACTGAAGCAAACGTCTCTTTGGATCAGCTTCACCTTGGGACGACTTGAAAGGTTCATTGCACCTCCTGTTTGGCATATCTTGCACACTAAAAAACTCATCAAAATTATTCAAAGAATATTTAAATGAAGATTGAGAGATAGTTTGTTGTGGGGATTTCTCCTTGCTACTTTCCCTTTGAAGACCAAACATCATAACCTGAAAATCTCAACACAAAATTAGAAAATAAAACCTCACTCTCTCAAGTATTTAATCTCACCCACTCAAGTGTTTCTCTCAGATTTAGGTGATCACACACAAGTTTCTACTCAATTTTCTAAGAAGAACACATCAAAGAATCCCAATGGACAAAATCCAAGCAAACACAAGATAATTTTAAAAGAGAGAAAGATAAGAGATTTTGGTTTTGGGAAACCGTTTTAACCACCTCAAAGGCTGGATTTCTCCTCAGCCAGCAGGCTTTCTCTTCCACCACCAATCCCCAAATGAAAAACTTTTTTTTTTATAGATAGAGGATGGTAATGAGGGGTCCGGATTCAAGATGGATAGAAGAAGAAGTGTTTATGATTTAGAAATGGAAGATGAGAAAGATGAATGATTTAGAAGATACCAAACGAGCGGCTCTGATACCACTTGAAGGACCCTAAGATCGGCTCACTCAAATGGATCAGATTTGGATATGTACTCCGGATGGAGAACTGGATGGATTGAAGGGTCGCACGAAGGTTGAGGAAAGGCCTTTGATATTCCCGACTCCAAATGGTTCTTGATAACACTCACAAGACCACCAAGTGAAGGATCTCTGGTTGTTGCATGATATGACTCACAAGACCAACGATTTGAGGAAGTGTTTACTTGGATATGACTAACCAAGAAACTAAGAACAAGTTCTAAAAGAAGAACAAAGAGTTTAACTCAAACTTTAGACAAAATCGATATCTGAAATTTTTTAAAATGAAAGAGTTTCATACTTATAGTGTTTTGTAGATATAGGAATTAAATAGAAAAGTAGATCTCGATCTAGTCATTAAACAACATAAAGACAGATTATTAAATGTGACTGATCGGCTTCTGTCCACGTTCGTTGTATGCTGAAGCAGGGACCGCGGTAAGGAGAAGGACGGATGTGGGACTGTCCGTATGAGCCAACATGTCCGCATCATGAACCAGACTGGACCAAGTGTGTCCTATGTCTTCAGAAAGGTGAAGGATCCTTGCCTTAGTGAAACTTGGCTGATCAAAGTGCGTGAACTGATCAAAAGGGTAGATCAGTCCATCAGTACGGTCGCCGGTACGTGCAGTATGGGCCAATCGACCCAAAGCAGAGAAGTCTCGATCATTTTGTGAAACCTCATGATCCAAGTCAAGTCTGGCATGATCTTTCTCAAGTCTGGGATGATCTTTCTCAAGTCTGGCATGATCTTTCTCAAGTCTGGCATGATCCAAGTCAAGTCTGGCACGGTGAAAAACATGAACCTCGGTTGAAATGTTCAGAACATCTTGAACTCCATGCTGAGCTGGTTCCATGTAATGATCCGTGGACTGCGGCACATCAACGAGTTCCAAAGGTTGTGAGTTGCCAAAGGGTGTATGTAACCAAGCGTTACGGACGACAAGAGGTACGTGGACCAATAGGTACCAAGGACCGAAGGGGTGCATGTTCCGAACGTTGCCTGTTGAGACAGGTCGTGTCTGTTCCTTAGGGATCAGACCATGTCTTGTCCGTCGAGACAAGTACACGGTTCGTCTAAGCCAGGGTAAGAGTCGCAAGGTCCGATCGGCCGTTTGGCCTACTCGGATTGGGCGTGAGGCTTACTCGGCCGTTGAATCCAGGCCCCAGGCCGGATCAGGTAAGAAAGTCCGTTGGGCCATTGAGCCGGACTTCATCTAGGCCGGTCGCACCTAGATTCTATCCGGATGGACGGATTGGTCTTCGGGACGATCCGGACTGTTCGTGTGTTCTGTTTATATATTCTGGACTGTCTATCTGATTCTAAGTCAAGGGTTGGTTGGTTGAATGACTTAGGATTCGGTAGGCAGGGTTTATATATTTTTATAGGTATATTGTCCGAGGTTTATCTATGTTCTAGGAACCAAGCCAAGCATTGTAGAATCGACCAGTTCTATTTTCGGTTATGATTAATGCTTATCTGGTTGTGGTTTCAGGAACTAAGGACGGTTCTGGTCAAGCCAAGGAGCCGTTGTTGGGGTCAAAATCGGTCACGACGGAATCAATGTCTGAAAGTCCGTAAAAATCAGCATAAACGTTTTTACGAAAAGTAATCTTCGTAAAGATATCTTTACGAAGAGCCTTGCAGTAAAATATCGTCCAAATCTCAATCGAACCACTAAATACCGATTGTCCGAAGGCAACGGACATGTATCCAAATCGGCCGCGGACAAACTCGAGTATGGAAATCAGACCGCGGACAAGCCAAGCTCGATCGATACGCGGCGACCAAGCATGCACACGGCTCGGTCGCTTGGTCGCTGTGTAGCGATTGAACCTTTCCGAACATCGATACGACACCAGTCCTTGCATTCTCGTCAAACCTTCGAATGCTATCTCCCGAAGACTGTAGCAAGCTCAGTCCATGTTTCCCGCTATTCTAATTCATCGATCAAACTTCGCGGATTAGAAACCGCGGAAAACTCGTAGTAAACGTGTCGAGTCGGAAGACGGCCCAAAGGGACCTAAAACACGACTCGAGGCCCATCCTACGATTTTTCTTAACCAAAAGCCCGTGAACCACAGCATGGTTCACGCTTGGCCACGAGGAAGGATAAATGTCAAGTTTCCGCGGATAAATACGGAACTTTTGAAGATAATTGTGAAGATCGGGAAAAATGGAATATCTCCATTTTTATGCTATGACGGCTTAAGGGCAGAAGAGTAAAAGCGTAAACCGACCTTGGAGCTAGTATATAAGGAGTCCTAGGCGAGGAGCAAGGGAGGGAGAACTTTTTTCAGAGCAAACTTAGCACTTAGAGCGATTTAGGCAACTTTCCGTTTTTGTTATTTCGAGCTGCGACTCAATTAGGTTTAGCCGTCTTAGGGTTGCTAGAACTAGGAATCTCGCCGACAGCTCTCGAGCCCAGGCTTATACCTTGTTGTAACGCTCATACGCTGATTCGGAATAAGATCTACTTTGCTCTCTTTTCGATTTCTTATCTTTATCGTTGTTATTCTCGTGTTCTGATTGCTTGACGTGTGGTAATTAACAGATATCCGGATCCTCTGGGAAACTAGGGTTTTCTTAGTTTCCTTATTTAAACGGAAATCGACAGTGCGAATTTCAGTTCCCACAGTTTGGCGCTAGAAGGAGGGGGACTTACGGATCAATCTAACCCGCAAAAGCCACAACACTCTCAATCAGACATGTCAACCAACGACGCGGATAACGTGCAAACCCTTCTTAACGGAGGCAGCGGCACCGATCTCCATTCTCCAGCAGCGGACGTATCCGCGGCCAACGCACAAACCAACGCCGCGACGCTCGAGGAGTTTAAAAAGATGTTCGCCACCTATGAGAAAAGGTCGGAAGAACAGGATAAGCTCGTGAATACCTTGACCAAACAGGTTGAAACCTTAACGGCAAGGACTCGAGCAATCCATCCCCGCGGAACCACTAAAGTTCGCGGGAAAAGACTCGACTTCGCAACACCACTCGATAGGCCTGGAACCGCGCGGTAACAACCAAACTGTGGAAGTACAGACAAAACTGGGGGTAGATCGGCCTTGGTCCGACCATTCGCTACGTATTGAGTGACCAAGCCAATCGGCCGGTCGCTACATATTGAGCGACGAAGGCACTCGGTCACTCACTACGTATTGAGCGACCAAGACACTCGATCGGTCGCTACGTATTGAGCGACCAAGGCACTCCGTCGGTCACTACGTATTGAGTGATGAAGACTCTCAGTCGGTCGCTACGTATTGAGCGACCAAGACACTCCGTCGGTCACTACGTATTGAGTGACGAAGACTCTCAGTCGGTCGCTACGTATTGAGCGACCAAGACACTCCGTCGGTCGCTACGTATTGAGTGACAAGACATTCGGTCGGTCGCTACGTATTGAGTGACCTAGCCACTCGATCGGTCGCTACGTATTGAGCGACCAAGACACTCCGTCGGTCGCTACGTATTGAGTGACAAGACGTTCGGTCGGTCGCTACGTATTGAGTGACCTAGCCACTCGATCGGTCGCTACGTATTGAGCGACCAAGGCACTTCGTCGGTCACTATGTATTGAGTGACGAAGACTCTCAGTCGGTCGCTACGTATTGAGCGACCAAGACACTCCGTCGGTCGCTACGTATTGAGTGACCTAGCCACTCGATCGGTCGCTACGTATTGAGCGACCAAGGCACTCCGTCGGTCACTACGTATTGAGTGACGAAGACTCTCAGTCGGTCGCTACGTATTGAGCGACCAAGACACTCCGTCGGTCACTACGTATTGAGTGACGAAGACTCTCAGTCGGTCGCTACGTATTGAGCGACCAAGACACTCCGTCGGTCGCTACGTATTGAGTGACAAGACGTTCGGTCGGTCGCTACGTATTGAGTGACCTAGCCACTCGATCGGTCGCTACGTATTGAGCGACCAAGGCACTTCGTCGGTCACTACGTATTGAGTGACGAAGACTCTCAGTTGGTCGCTACGTATCAAGCGACCAAGACACTCGGTCGGTCGCTACGTATTGAGTGACCTAGCCACTCGATCGGTCGCTACGTATTGAGCGACCAAGGCACTCCGTCGGTCACTACGTATTGAGTGACGAAGACTCTCAGTCGGTCGCTACGTATTGTGCGACCAAGACACTCCGTCGGTCACTACGTATTGAGTGACGAAGATTCTCAGTCGGTCGCTACGTATTGAGCGACCAAGACACTCCGTCGGTCGCTACGTATTGAGTGACAAGACGTTCGGTCGGTCGCTACGTATTGAGTGACCTAGCCAGTCGATCGGTCGCTACGTATTGAGCGACCAAGGCACTTCGTCGGTCACTACGTATTGAGTGACGAAGACTCTCAGTCGGTCGCTACGTATCGAGCGATCAAGACACTCGGTCGGTCGCTACGTATTGAGCAACCTAGCCACTCGATCGGTCGCTACGTATTGAGCGAGGAAGACACTCCGTCGGTCGCTATGTATTGAGTGATGACTCTCAGTCGGTCACTACGTATTGAGCGATCAAGACACTCAGTCGGTCGCTACGTATTGAGCGACCAAGACACTCCGTCGGTCACTACGTATTGAGTGACGAAGACTCTCAGTCGGTCGCTACGTATTGAGCGACCAAGACACTCGGTCGGTCGCTACGTATTGAGCGACCTAGCCACTTGATCGGTCTCTACGTATTGAGCGACCAAGCCACTCGGTCGATCGCTACGTATTGAGCGACCAAGCCACTCTGTCAGTCGCTACGTATTGAGCAACCAAGCCACTCGGTCGGTCACTACGTATCGAGCGACCTAGCCACTCGGTCGGTCGCTACAAAGTGACCAACCTGCGAACGAGTCGATCGCTATTATTTTTTCGGAAAAACTTTCGTAAAACTAAAATAAGCAACATTTGACAACCTTCAAAATTCTAACAACAATCATAGGAAAAGAATCTCTGATAAGGGAAGCGATGGAGCAAAATCCGAGAATCAGAATTCGCCCATCCGCCTCTCTCCACGATCTCCCAATCCTTCCTCTCACAACTCGATTTTTTCGACGATATGCTCATTCATTTTCGTAATCCAATGATATTAAGATCGAAACATGGATCACGAAAATCGAGAAAATTGGTAGCTGCCTAAACACGGCCAGAAAAGCATAGATATCCAGGAAGAATCAATATTCTTGCTATTCGAAATGAGCAGACAGACATGAAAAGAGTAAGGGCAAATGAGCAAGCAAAACAGAGAGGAGGCTAACCCAGATCTACGAGAGAACTAAGGTATTCCCGACTTGAAATCAGGCTTGGAATTTCGTAGAAAATTACTAAGAAATAGAAACGCCTAAGAGACTGCCGTAGAACTTTAGGGAACTTAAAACCTAGGTGGATAGTCTAGCGAAATAAGTCTTAGGCGATTTTTTCTGTCTCGGTATATTGTTCCATAATTGTTCATCCAGATCTTGTAAACCGATCTAAACTTTCCGAAAGTCGAGAAACGATCGCCACGCATATCATTCTCTCTTCCTAAAGAGAGAAAAAGTTAGAGACATGAACGTCGTCTTAAAACCGATTCGTTTCTGGCAATTTTCTCGGAACCGACATATCCCAAGTCGTCAACGTGGAAACAACCAAATCACAGTCCAAGCGTCGTCTATAAATCGCCCCGAATTATCGATCATTCCAAACATCAGAAGAGGAAACGTACACAACCCTTCAAAGTATCGGTTCAACCATTTTCTTTCGTAAAAAAAAAAAAAGGGGGAGTAGGTACGTATACTATACTCGTATACTCCCAAACTTCAAAAAAACTTCTGCAAATCGTCAAGAATAGGCAAACGACAATCTTAATATTCGTCTAAACGCTAGCAACATATCCAGACGATCATGAACATAATCTCAAAAACTATACATCATTTCTTATCGCAATCATGCGTACAGAAAACTTGTACCAATATCAAACTGAAACTCGACGATTAGCCAAAGTATTGAAACCTTTTCCGGCTTCAGAAAGCCAGTTTCGTTTTAAAAACTTCTACGAGAAATCTTCAATCACCAAAGCATTTCTTTCAGTTTCCGTTGTACCAAGTAAGCCACGGAAAAGCATCGAAAACATTTGCGACAAAGAAAACTCGAGAATATATGTAGCATCGTGCACGTTAAAAGGATCACTTTCCTCTCGATGGTTAGCTAGAACCACTTCTGGTTGACCAATTCGTTCAAGAAACGAATGTGTCATGACAATCCTCTCGAAAAACCTATGAAAAGCGTTCCGCGACTAGATCGTATTGAAATAAACTTCGGTAATACTCCACGGGTAACTCCAAGCAACTTTCATCTAAGATCAAAATCACAGCGGGAACGTTTCTCGTAGAACCTGCAGAAACAATGCTACTTTGACATATGTTTACATATCACTGATTTACAACCTTCGTAAAATCGGTTATATGATATGATAAATTATCGTGTAGCCCACAGTCGGAAATCATATGATAAATTCTTCGTAACGAAACTAAGTCCTAACAACCAAACGGTTAACGGAAAATCTAAACTTTTCGAAAATTGACCAAGTTCAATACGCTCCACAATTAACTTTAAGCCCGCAACGTTTTAACCATAATACGCGGCATGTAAAGAAAAATTCGTAACAAAGCTTCTAGAGCTATACGAAACATCCTAAAAAATGAACAAAATACATCTCGGAAGGCCAACTCTTCACAAAGAACCATGAAGGAAAACGCTTGTTCCCATGGACAAATTTACACGACACCTCAGTCATAATTCCTCGATCGCAAATAAAGCTATTAGCATCCGAGCAGGAACAACAATTTTTGGCTGCGAACATTCATAGTCAAACCAGAACATTTCTCAAACACAGGGCTAATACTAAACCCTCGCAACATCGCGAAATATCTTCAAAGCCCGCGAACATTTCAAGCACGAAACGTGGCATACGAAAGAATAACAAATCTTCAGCATCGCGAGACGTCGCGGACGCCTGAAGATTAGTTCTTCGACGAAATTTCCTTCCTCGATAAAAACACCTTCATGGAAGACCAGACAGTCATACACACTAACATCTTCTCAAAACATATTCTTCGCGAAGACTCAAAATAGTAATTTTTACCATTAAGTTTGTTGCTGATCACAACAAACTCTTAAACGTCCTAAACAGACTTAGCCATCTCGTAGAAGATGACTCTCTTACATCCGACACAAGGATAATAGCGCTATAAAAGAAATCCGAAATTTTGGTCTAGCACTTCCGGTTTCCGGAGAGATGCTCGATTCGTATCAAACAAGTCGTATAAGCCGAGAACCTATCGCGGACTTTAAATCGATACGAATCAGGAAGAAATCGCAACAGGAAAAACGATAGCCGGCCAGTCACCGCACAATCCTTAAACCGAAAGTAAACCTAGGTCTTGCCCTAAACCCAGCGCACTGGTCTCTAACATCTCTAGGCATAGTATCAAACACCCTGATACGAGATCCCAAAATTTGTCTCTTTGCCAATATTCGAACGTCTTTAGAAAAATCCCGCAAGTTTACACACTGTGGAAAACTCTCGAAACAGATTATGGATATGGCAATACACACAGAGTTAGATTACGAGACGACAACTCGTAGTCTTCCCTCTACACCCATACAAAATGCCATCGGCAGCAACACGCCTTATAACCGCTACATAAAAACTAGACCATAAAGGTCCTACTGGAAAACTAGTCATAAGAACCTTAAACTCCAAGACGAACTACGAAAGGCTTGATCCCTTCAACAAGGGTACGTAGGCAGCCGTTATAAGGCGCAGCCCCAATCTTATCGCGCTTTCTACTTTTAGGAGAGCGAGAAGATCACTTACCACAGACCTTTTCAACCATTAATTCCGCCTAACTCACCTAGCTTGCCAAGCCACTCGCTAGAACCTCACGCTAGAAGCTCATGGTTCTAACGAGCTGGGGGGCTAACTGTTGGGGTCAAAATCGGTCACGACGGAATCAATATCTGAAAGTCCGTAAAAATCAGCATAAACGTTTTTACGAAAAGTAATCTTCGTAAAGATATCTTTACGAAGAGCCTTGCAGTAAAATATCGTCCAAATCTCAATCGAACCACTAAATACCGATTGTCCGAAGGCAACGGACATGTATCCAAATCGGCCGCGGACAAACTCGAGTATGGAAATCAGACCACGGACAAGCCAAGCTCGATCGATACGCGGCGACCAATCATGCACACGGCTCGGTCGCTACGTAGCGACCAAGCGTCAGTCCCGCTCGGTCGCTACGTAGCGACCAAGCCTGAGCCAAGCTCGGTCGCTACGTAGCGACCGAGCGTCCGTCTCGCTCGGTCGCTACGTAGCGACCGAGCCCGAGCCAAGCTCGGTCGCTACGTAGCGACCGAGCGTCCGTCTCGCTCGGTCGCTACGTAGCGTCCGTCTCGCTCGGTCGCTACGTAGCGTCCGTCTCGCTCGGTCGCTACGTAGCGACCGAGCCTGAGCCAAGCTCGGTTGCTACGTAGCGACCGAGCGTCCGTCCCGCTCGGTCGCTACGTAGCGACCGAGCGATCGTCCCGCTCGGTCGCTACGTAGCGATCGAGCTCGAGCCAAAGCTCGGTCGCTACGTAGCGACCGAGCACTCATCTCGCTCGGTCGCTACGTAGCGACCGGGCTCGAGCCAAAGTTCGGTCGCTGTGTAGCGATTGAACCTTTCCGAACATCGATACGACACCAGTCCTTGCATTCTCGTCAAACCTTCGAATGCTATCTCCCGAAGACTGTAGCAAGCTCAGTCCATGTTTCCCGCTATTCTAATTCATCGATCAAACTTCGCGGATTAGAAGATAATTGTGAAGATCGGGAAAAATGGAATATCTCCATTTTTATGCTATGACGGCTTAAGGGCAGAAGTGTAAAAGCGTAAACCGACCTTGGAGCTAGTATATAAGGAGTCCTAGGCGAGGAGCAAGGGAGGGAGAACTTTTTTCAGAGCAAACTTAGCACTTAGAGCGATTTAGGCAACTTTCTGTTTTTGTTATTTCGAGCTGCGACTCAATTAGGTTTAGCCGTCTTAGGGTTGCTAGAACTAGGAATCTCGCCGACAGCTCTCGAGCCCAGGCTTATACCTTGTTGTAACGCTCATACGCAGATTCGGAATAAGATCTACTTTGCTCTCTTTTCGATTTTTTATCTTTATCGTTGTTATTCTCGTGTTCTGATTGCTTGACGTGTGGTAATTAACAGATATCCGGATCCTCTGGGAAACTAGGGTTTTCTTAGTTTCCTTATTTAAACGGAAATCGACAGTGCGAATTTCGGTTCCCACAGCCGTGAAGGCTCGGTCAGTGAGAGGCTGTGTAACGTATGGTTAGATGATGCTAGGGATGAACTAGTGATTGTCTATGAAACGATTAAGAAGTTGTGTATCGGATCTCATGTTTCTAAGTAATACATTTTATACACATTTATATTCCGCTGTGCTATCTGTTCAATTGTTTTAGAACCTCGGATTCGAACATGACTTAGTAAATGAAAGACATAAAATGAATCAAACAAGCAAGGGATTGAT
The DNA here is from genome assembly GCF_020379485.1 of Brassica napus. NCBI lineage: Eukaryota > Viridiplantae > Streptophyta > Magnoliopsida > Brassicales > Brassicaceae > Brassica > Brassica napus. The sequence goes on along the minus strand of NW_026015462.1, from coordinate 101,708 downwards.
TAAGTAGCAAATGGGTCCAGTTTCGTCGAGAGGTCGGATTCGGGTGTTACAGACCCGGACGGGATTCCGCTGGTTAAAGAGTTTGAGGATGTGTTTCGGGCACTACAGGGCATTCCCCCTAATAGGGCTGACCCGTTCATAATAGAACTAGAACCAGGGACGGCCCCAATGTCCAAAAGTCCATATCGTATGGCTCCGGCCGAGATGGCCGAGCTAAAGAAGCAATTGGAAGAGTTGTTGGACAAAGGGTTCATACGACCAAGTGTCTCGCCTTGGGGAGCACCAGTTCTTTTTGTGAAGAAAAAGGATGGTAGCTTAAGGCTGTGTATTGATTACCGAGGGTTGAATAGGGTTACTGTGAAGAACAAGTACTCATTACCCAGAATTGATGAGCTGTTGGATCAGCTCAAAGGGGCCAAATGGTTTTCCAAGATTGATTTAGCCTCAGGGTATCATCAGATCCCAATTGAGCCTAATGATATCAGGAAGACGGCGTTCCGGACCAGGTATGGCCACTATGAGTTTGTGTTTATGCCATTTGGTCTAACCAATGCACCAGCTGCATTCTTGGATGAATTTGTAATCATCTTCATAGATGACATACTTGTATATTCCAGAAACAAGGAAGACCATGAGAAGCATCTCAGGGCCGTACTAGGACGTTTGAGGGAACAGAAACTCTTTGCCAAACTAAGCAAGTGTAGTTTCTGGCAGAAGAGCATTGGGTTCCTCGGACACATTGTGTCTGATCAGGGCGTGTCAGTAGATCCGGAGAAGGTTCACACTATACGAGATTGGCCGCAGCCTAAAATGCTACTGAGGTTAGGAGTTTTCTAGGGCTGGCCAGCTACTACAGAAAGTATGTCAAGGGGTTAGTGAGTTTGGCTCAACCCATGACACGACTTACAGGCAAGGATGTGAAGTTTTCCTGGAATGAAGGGTGTGAGAAGTGTTTCTCAGCTCTAAAGGATATGCTGACGAATGCACCAATATTGGTATTGCCGGAGGCAGAATAACCTTATGTGGTCTATACGGGTGCGTCCATCACTTGGTTTGGGTGCGTCCTGACTCAACATGGGAAGGTGATTGCTTATGCTTCGAGACAGCTGAGAAAGCATGAAGGGAATTATCCGACCCATGATCTAGAGATGGCAGCCGTGGTGTTTGCTTTGAAGATATGGAGATCGTATATGTACGGAGTCAAAGTCCAGATTCTCACTGATCATAAGAGCTTGAATTACATTTTCGCTCAGCCTGAGTTGAACTTGAGACAAATAAGATGGATGGAGTTTGTTGGTGATTATGATCTGGACATAGTATACCATCCAGGCAAGGCAACCTAGTGGCTGATGCCTTAAGCCGGAGACGGGCAGAGGTCTCGGCCGAAAGAGAAGTGGATGAACTATAAGGGGTGGTTCGGTCATTACATCTAAATACCTTGGTTGGACGTGATGAGCCATTGGGATTAGAGGCAGTGAATCAGGCCGATCTACTTACCAGGATACAGCAGGCCCAGAGTTTGGATGAGAACTTGCAGAAAGTGGCTCTTAACGACAAGACGGAGTATCAGATCACAAGCAACGGAACAATCTTGGTGAATGGCCGAGTAAGTGTTCCAAAAAGCAAGGAGCTTAAAGAAGAGATTATGAGTGGGTGGCGAGGTGTCCTACTTGCCAGTTTGTGAAGGCCAAACATCAAGTGCCCAATGGTATGCTCCAGAATCTCCCCATACCATAGTGGAAGTGGGATCACATCACAATGGATTTCGTGACCGGTTTTCCTACGACCAGAAACCAAAAGGATGCAGTTTGGGTGGGGGTTGACAGACTAACCAAGTCGGCCCACTTCTTACCAATACAGAAAGGAGATGGAGTGGATCAGATCGTGAGGATTTACTTGGACGAGATAGTACGTCTGCATGGAGTGCCGGCTAGTATTGTCTCGGACTGAGACCCTAGGTTCACCTCTTACTTCTGGCAGGCTTTTCAAAAAGCCTTAGGAACAAGAATGAACATGAGCACAGCCTATCATCCTCAGACGGATGGGCAATCAGAGAGGACAATCCAGACATTGGAGGACATGTTAAGGGCCGTGGTGTTGGATTGGGGCGACTCATGGGAAAAGCATCTACCCTTGGTCGAGTTTGCCTACAACAACAGTTTCCATACTAGCATTGGGATGTCACCTTATGAAGCACTGTATGGACGGCCTAGAAGAACGCCATTCTGCAGGACACCATTATGCAGGACGCCATTATGCTGGACCCAAGTGGGGGGGGGGGGGGGGAGGAGCATGTTGGGTCCTGAGATAGTGGAAGAAACCACTGAGAAAATAAGGTTCTTAAAGGAGAAAATGAAAGAAGCACAAGATCGTCAAAAGAGTTATGCAGATAGACGGATGAAACATCTTGAGTTTGAAGATGAAGACTTGGTCTATCTCAAGATGATCACATTCAAAGGGAGGGCTAGAGTTTCTGGCAGAAGAAAACTAGACCCTAGGTACTTGGGTCCATTCAGAATCATAGAAAGAGTTGGGGAGTTGGCTTATAAGTTGGAACTGCCACCAGCCATGGATGCGTTCCATAACGTGTTTCATGTGTCCCAACTCCGAAAATGTTTGTCTGATCAGGACATAGTACTACCCGAGATCCATACAGATTTGGGTAAGAATCTGACTCTAGAGACGAGGCTGGTCCTCATAGTGGATCGAACAGAAAAGAGAACAAGGAAGAAGACCATTCCCATGATCAAGGTCGTGTGGGAATACAATGCCAAGGATGAAATCACTTGGGAAACAGAGGTCGTGTGCTGACGGACACACACGGACAGCCATGGACGTTATGTGTGTGCTGACGGACAGCCACAGACGTCCTGTGTGTGCTGGCGGACACCCACAGACGTCCTGTGTGTACTGAACAGACAGCCCATGTGGGCCAAAATCACCCAAACAGTCTGTCATGTCCCCGGTCCGAGATAGGGTCGTTGGGACGAGCCATGGTGCGGGGAGACGCACCAGTCAGGTCATTAGACCAGTAGACAAGCGTATCATGGCTCAGACATAGGGTTAAGGGCATCAAAGTGTTGAGACTTAACCAGGGTGAAGAAAAAATGGGTTTAATAGAGCTGGACGAGTGATGTGGGAGCTGGACGGGGCCGAGCTTGGGCAGCTCAGGGAAGCTTAATGGGAGCTTAGTCAGTATGCATCTGCTCGTGGAGCTATAAGGACTAGCTCACTCAGCTGGGACCAGCTAGTAGTCAGCTCAATTCAGTTGGGCCGAGTGTTCATGTCCGGGACCGTTGGGGCGGTTAAAAGGATGGTTATGGTGGTTCGGTTAGATGGTGTGGCCACGGTATGGACGGTCAGTTAAAGGTCTTGGCCTTGGTTTCAGGATAGAGAACCGGCAGGGACAGGAGCAGTTGGAGGTAGTTGAGGACCGGTTGGGGGCAGTTATTGCCGAACGGTTGCAAGGGAGAGAGAGACACCTTTTCGGTTACAACTCCCACCCCTTCGGCCCCATGGCAGTTCCGACTCCCTCTCTCTATAACTACTGAGCCCTGGATCCAGAATTTGACACAGAATTCTTGAGGGGAACCTCTGCCAAAATCGTGAGAGACAAACACCAAAAAGAGAAGAGAGAACCGGCGATCCAAGGAGAGAACCGGCGAGAGGCTTGGCTGTTCCAGGAGAAACCGGATCGTGGGAAGCAAGGCCTGAGGAGATGGATACCAGACAGAGAGACAGAGAGAAGGACAAAGTGAAGGAGATGGCGCCTGGGGAGAGAACACCTAAGGTCAGTGGTGTGGACGGCAAGCGATCGGCCTTAGCCGGCTGATGATTCGATCGGGCTTGTGGCCGGTTTGCTATGCGCCTACATCTACTCTCTCTATCTCTTTAGATTTGCTTGTCCTATTAGATTATTGTGTTTGTTTGTTCTGGTCATACAGGGAACACAGAACCAAGGCCCTGGCCGGTTCAGTATCCAAGTCCTTGGCCTTTGGCCGGACTATTCATGGTCGGATTTGGACGTTCTAGTGTGTTTCGTTGGAAACTGTTTATGGGAATATCTTAGTTGGGATTTATCAAGGATTATCATGAATTTTAATTAGTTTTTGGGAATTTATTTGAGTATGTTGGTTTGGACAGGTTATAGATTCTAAGTAGCCGAACCATGCTTATCTAGACTTGATGTTAGGATATCGGCCATATGAATGTGCATTGTGTCTTGTGTGGTTTCAGGATCGGACATGGACCGTGGTAAGGGAAAGGCACCGTGAAGACTCAGGCCATGGGAAGATGTGTGGTGAATGGGTCATTGTAGATAGATGTGAAATACTGATAGCCTATTGTGCAACTTTTGAACTTATGTTAGACTAAGTGTGTATAACTTATTAGGACGAACCTAAGAATGATGTATGAATCTCAGTTTATATTTATACAATTGATTTTCCCCTTATGTTTCCTTGTTTAGATTGATTGTATTGAACCTCAGTTGAAATGAATTGAATTTAGAAAGATAAGACTTAAAACTTGGTTCACTCGGACTTAGATTGAAAGGTTAAGGCCGCAGATCAGTTTGGGCTTAAGAGCCGGGATCGGGTCTTACAAGTCGGTATCAGAGCATGCTTGATTCTAGGATTGGTTTGGGTTATGTGTTCACCACACGTCCGGCTGCTTGGTCTCACGGGTTGTTTGTGTTTGTTTGGTTTGATGTTGTTTTGCTTAGTTCTAATCATGAGATGAGGTTTATACGTTTGGACTAACACTAAGTGGACTAAGTCCCAGAAGGGCAAGGAAGCGGCTGGTGGTTCTGGACCGGTCATAGGAGATGGGGCCAACCCCACTCAAGTGTTACCAACCCAGACGGGGCTGGTTAATGAGAAGACCGGGGAACCCTTCGCGACGTTCCTGCCTACTGAGGTTCAGGTTGATAACCTGGGTGAGCAACAACAAGAGGGACGGGAGGAGGAAGGTGATTCCTCCCATGTAGGAGACGAGACTGGACCTGGAGATGGGGCGGAGGAGTTGGCCGAGCCATCTATGCGGGAGGTGACGGATGTGGTTAAGGCCATGGGCACTCAGATGTTGGCTTTCACGCATGAATTTACCCCTTTTTTGAACTTATCGGTTGGCCAGATCACCCCAGCTCAGGCCACGGTTCAGGCAACTCAGAGAGCAGCTGGTGTAGCTCGTGTAGCTGCACAAGTAGCTCGAACAGCTGCCAGGACAGCCGAGGACCGAGCTTTGGTCGAAGCTGAGGTAATGGAGATTGATCTACCAGCTCATCCAGTTAGGAGAGTGGATTACTTGAGCCTTCTAGCTCACATCTCCAAGCTGGGTACGAAGCAGTTTGCTTGTAGTTCTGATCCCATTGAGGCAGACGAGTGGAGGAGCAGATTGGCTCGGAATTTCAGCTCAACTCGTTGCCCAGAGGAGTACAAAAAGGACATTGTGGTTCACTTCCTGGAAGGTGACACACATAACTGGTGGTTAGCTCTAGACAAACGCACCAATGGGACAATTGAGCGGTTCTCAAACTTCGAGGTGGAGTTCAACCACAAATACTTCTCGGCTGAAGCTTGGGACCGTCTGGAGTCTCAGTTCCTAGACTTGACTCAAGGACGCATGACAATACGTGAGTACGAAGAGAAGTTCAACCGGCTCAGACGATATGTGGGCAAGGAGTTGGAGGAGGACACGGTACAGATACGTAGGTTTGTTCGAGGCCTAAGGGTCGAACTTCGAACCTATTGCTCCGTTGGTCACTTTTAGACAGTGTCTGAACTGGTGGAACGCATGGCTATGGTGGAGACTAACTTCGCTGAAGAGGCCAAGCTGAAGTCTAGGGGCCACACGGCTTCTAGTGGATCCGGAAGCGACCGGAAGAGAAAGAGGGACACGGCCGAAGGGGGCAAGGCCTCAAGTGATAGGCCGGAGTGTCCTTCATGCAAAAGGCATCACGGTGGAGAGTGTTGGAAGGCAAAGGGGGCTTGCACCCGTTGTGGCAAGATGGGCCACTTTGCTCGAGACTGTCCTGGACGGTCAGAGAACAGTGGACAGGGCTTGGGGAGTGACCCCAGAAGCTGTCATTACTGCAGCAAGACGGGACACCTACGCTGGGAATGTCCCAAGATGCAAGCTGAGGCTAAAGGACGTGGGGAGGCCTGCAAGCCAAGCCAGACCCGAGGTCAGACCTCAGCACCGCGTGTGTATGAACTGACCAAGGACGCAGCAGAGGCTGGACCATCACTGGTAACATTCTAGATCCATTCTTTTTCAATTCAGTAGATTGGCATGGTACATAACTTAGAATGGATTAGATGATTAGAAAAGGGGGGTCTTATGTAGGGACCCTATGTATTGGTGGTGTGGAAACACACGTACTGTTTGATACTGGAGCTACACACAGCTTTGTGAGCCCAGATATGATCGGAAAAGGGTTGTTCCAGATGGGAACGGAGGATGATCCTTGCATAGTGAATGCGGCCGGTGGGCAAGTAATGCATTCATTAGGGCGAGTAAAGGATATCCCAATAGTGATCCAGTATAGAGTTATGCCTATGGATCTGGTTGTGGTCTGCCTTAAGAATCATAAGGTGATATTAGGCATGGACTGGCTTGGAAAGAATCGGGCTACTCTGGACTGTCACAGAGGAAGGGTGCAATTTGAGACTGGGTGTGGACCCCCGATCAGGTTCCAAGGTATTCGTCTGACTTCTGGATGCTTAGTGATATCAGCAGTCCAAGTGGAACGGATGCTTGAGAAGGGTTGTGAGGCCTTTTTGGTCACAATCGCCACTAAGGAGGTTGTAGGGGCTGGTGACCCGGACGGGATTCCGCTGGTTAAAGAGTTTGAGGATGTGTTTCGGGCACTACAGGGCATTCCCCCTGATAGGGCTGGCCGGTTCATAATAGAACTAGAACCAGGGACGGCCCCAATTTCCAAAAGTCCATATCGTATGGCTCCGGCCGAGATGGCCGAGCTAAAGAAGCAACTGGAAGAGTTGTTGGACAAAGGGTTCATACGACCAAGTGTCTCGCCTTGGGGAGCACCAGTTCTTTTTGTGAAGAAAAAGGATGGTAGCTTCAGGCTGTGTATTGATTACCGAGGGTTGAATAGGGTTACTGTGAAGAACAAGTACCCATTACCCAGAATTGATTAGCTGTTGGATCAGCTCAAAGGGGCCAAATGGTTTTCCAAGATTGATTTCGCCTCAGAGTATCATCAGATCCCAATTGAGCCTAATGATATCAGGAAGACGGCGTTCCGGACCAGGTATGGCCACTATGAGTTTGTGGTTATGCCATTTGGTCTAACCAATGCACCAGCTGCATTCATGAAGATGATGAATGGTATCTTTCGAGATTTCTTGGATGAATTTGTAATCATCTTCATAGATGACATACTTGTATATTCCAGAAACAAGGAAGACCATGAGAAGCATCTCAGGGCCGTACTAGGACGTTTGAGGGAACAAAAACTCTTTGCCAAACTAAGCAAGTGTAGTTTCTGGCAGAAGAGCGTTGGGTTCCTCGGACACATTGTGTCTGATCAGGGCGTGTCAGTAGATCCGGAGAAGGTTCAGACTATACGAGATTGGCCGCAGCCTAGGAATGCTACTGAGGTTAGGAGTTTCCTAGGGCTGGCCGGCTACTACAGAAAGTATGTCAAGGGGTTTGCCAGTTTGGCTCAACCCATGACACGACTTACAGGCAAGGATGTGAAGTTTTCCTGGAATGAAGGGTGTGAGAAGTGTTTCTCAGCTCTAAAGGATATGCTGACGAATGCACCAATATTGGTATTGCCGGAGGGAGATCAACCTTATGTGGTCTATACGGATGCGTCCATCACTGGGTTGGGGTGCGTCCTGAAACATGGGAAGGTGATTGCTTATGCCTCGAGACAGCTGAGAAAGCATGAAGGGAATTATCCGATCCATGATCTAGAGATGGCGGCCGTGGTGTTTGCTTTGAAGATATAGAGATCGTATCTGTACGGAGCCAAAGTCCAGATTCTCACTGATCATAAGAGCTTGAAGTACATTTTCACTCAGCCTGAGTTGAACTTGAGACAAAGAAGATGGATTGAGTATGTTGCTGATTATGATCTGGACATATCATACCATCTAGACAAGGCTAACCTATTGGCTGATGCCTTAAGCCGGAGAAGGGCAGATGTCTCGGCCGAAAGAGAAGCGGATGAACTAGAAGGGATGGTTCGGTCACTACATCTAAATTCCTTGGTTGGACGTGATGAGCCATTGGGATCCGAGGAAGTGGATCAGGCCGATCTACTTACCAGGATACAGCAGGCCAAGAGTTTGGATGAGAACTTGCAAAAAGTGGCTCTTAACGATAAGACGGAGTATCAGATCACAAGCAACAAAACAATCTGGGTGAATGGCTGAGTAAGTGTTCCAAACAGCAAGGGGCTTAAAGAAGAGATTATGAGTCAGGCTCATAAGTCAAAGTTCTCAGTCCACCCCAGGCTGAATAAGATGTATAGGGATTTAAAAAGGTACTATCACTGGGTAAGGATGAAAACAGCCGAGTGGGTGGCGAGGTGTCCTACTTGCCAGCTTCTGAAGGCCGAACATCAAGTGCCCAATGGTATGCTCCAGAATCTCCCCATACCAGGGTGGAAGTGGGATCACATCACAATGGATTTTGTGACCAGTTTTCCTACGACCAGGAACCAAAAGGATGCGGTTTGGGTGGTGGTTGACAGACTAACCAAGTCGGCCCACTTCTTACCAATACAGAAAGGAGATGGAGTGGATCAGATCGTGAGGATTTACTTGGACGAGATAGTACGTCTGCATGGAGTGTCGGCTAGTATTGTCTCGGACAGAGACTCTAGGTTCACCTCTTACTTCTGGCAGGCTTTTCAAAAAGCCTTAGGAACAAGAATGAACATGAGCACAGCCTATCATCCTCAGACGGATGGGCAGTCAGAGAGGACAATCCAGACATTGGAGGACATGTTAAGGGCCGTGGTGTTGGATTGGGGCGACTCATGGGAAAAGCATCTACCCTTGGTCGAGTTTGCCTACAACAACAGTTTCCATACTAGCATTGGGATGTCACCTTATAAAGCACTGTATGGACGGCCTTGCAGGACGCGATTATGCTGGACCCAAGTGGGGGAGAGGAGCATGTTGGGTCCTGAGATAGTGGAAGAAACCACCGAGAAAATAAGGTTCTTAAAGGAGAAAATGAAAGAAGCACAGGATCGTCAAAAGAGTTATGCATATAGACGAAGGAAACATATTGAGTTTGAAGTTGAAGACTTGGTATATCTCAAGATGATCACATTTAAAGGGAGGGCTAGAGTTTCTGGCAGAAGAAAACTAGACCCTAGGTACTTGGGTCCGTTCAGAATCATAGAAAGAGTTGGGGCTGTGGCTTATAAGTTGGAACTGCCACCAGCCATGGATGCGTTCCACAACATGTTTCATGTGTCCCAACTCCAAAAATGTTTGTCTGATCAGGACATAGTCCTACACGAGATCCCTACAGATTTGGGTAAGAATCTGACTCTAGAGACGAGGCCGGTCCGCATAGTGGATCGAACAGAAAAGACAACAAGGAAGAAGACCATTCCCATGATCAAGGTTTTGTGGGAATACAATGGCAAGGATGTAATCACTTGGGAAACAGAGGCAAGGATGAAGGCCGAGTATCCTGAGTGGTATGATCAGGTGGTCCCCGAGGAAACACATGATGAGGATTCGAGGACGAATCCATCCCAAGTGGGGGAGACTTCTCATGTCCCCAGTCCGAGATAGGATCGTTGGGATGAGCCATGGTGCGGGGAGATGCACCAGTCAGGTCATTAGACCAGTAGACAAGCGTATCATGGCTCAGACATAGAGTTAAGGGCATCAAAGTGTTGAGACTTAACCAGGTGAAGAAAGAATGGGTTTAATAGAGCTGGACGAGTGATGTGGGAGCTGGACGGGACAGCGGCCGAGCTTGGGCAGCTCAGGGAAGCTCAATGGGAGCTCAGTCAGTATGCATCAGCTCGTGGAGCTAGAAGGACTACCTCACTCAGCTGGGACCAGCTAGCAGTCAGCTCAACTCAGCTGGGCCGAGTGTTCATGTCCTGGATGGTTGGGCGGTTACTAGGACGGTTATGGTGGTTTGGTTAGATGGTCCGGCCACGGTATGGACGGTCAGTTAAAGGGCTTGGCCTTGGCTTCAGGATAGAGAACCGACAGGGACAAGGACATGAGCAGTTGGAGGCAGTTGAGGACCGGTTGGGGGCAGTTATTGCCGAACGGTTGCAAAGGAGAGAGAGACACCTTTTCGGTTACAACTCCCACCCGTTCGGCCCCATGGCTGTTCCGACTCCCTCTCTCTATAAATACAGAGCCCTGGATCCAGAATTTGACACAGAATTCTTGAGGGGAACCTCTGCCAAAATCGTGAGAGACAAACCCCTAAAAGAGAAGAGAGAACCGGCGATCCAAGGAGAGAACCAGCGAGAGGCTTGGCTGTTCCAGGAGAAACCGGATCGTGGGAAGCAAGGCCTGAGGAGATGGAAACCAGACAGAGAGACAGAGAGAAGGAAAAAGAGAAGGAGATGGCGCCTGGGGAGAGAACGCCTAAGGTCAGTGGTGTGGACGGCAAGTGATCGGCCCGAGACGGCTGATGATCCGATCGGGCTTGTGGCCGGTTTGCTATGCGCCTACATCTACTCTCTCTATCTCTTTAGATTTGCTTGTCCTATGAGATTATTGTGTTCGTTTGTTCTGTTCATACAGGGAAGACTGAACAAGGCCCTGGCCGGTTCAGTATCCAAGTCCTTGGCCTTTGGCCGGACTTTTCATGGTCGGATTTGGATGTTCTAGTGTGTTTTGTTGGAAACTGTTTATGGGAATCTCTTAGTTGGGAGTTATCAGAGATTATCATGAATTTTAATTAGTTTTTGGGAATTTATTTGAGTATGTTGGTTTGGACAGGTTATAGATTCTAAGTAGCCGAACCATGCTTATCTAGACTTGATGTTAGGATATCGGCCTTATGAATGTGCATTGTGTCTTGTGTAGTTTCAGGATCGGACATGGACCGTGGTAAGGGAAAGGCACCGTGAAGACTCAGGCCATGAGAAGATGTGTGGTGAATGGGTCATTGTAGATAGATGTGAAATACTGATAGCCTATTGTGCAACTTGTGAACTTATGTTAGACTAAGTGTGTATAACTTATTAGGACGAACCTAAGAATGATGTATGAATCTCAGTTTATATTTATACAATTGATTTGCCCCTTATGTTTCCTTGTTTAGATTTATTGTATTGAACCTCAGTTGAATTGAATTGAATTTACAAAGATAAGAATTAAAACTTGGTTAACTCGGACTTAGATTGAAAGGATAAGGCCGAAGATCAGTTTGGGCAGCCACAGATGTCCTGTGTGTGCTGACGGACACACACGGACGTCCTGTGTTTGCTGACGGACACCCACGGACGTCCTGTGTGTACTGAACAAACAGCCCACAGGACATCACACACAACCCTTGGTAACTCGTGACCTTTGGCCACTCGTGCCTCTTGGGACATGACCAACCGTTTAGCCCAACAGCCCAGTCTATGTTGCAATTCGAACCGACCATCTAACCGACCAGCATCTAGGTTAGCGGTTTGGTTATGACCGGCCAAGTCTAGGGACGTGTCCCTTGGACTGAACCAACACAACCCTTCGTGTATA
>NW_026015462.1:47500-87500 GCF_020379485.1 Brassica napus | reverse complement strand
ATTGGAGGTTCGAGATTTTTACTTGGTGAAATTCACTCTCGCCCTAATATTTCAGATTGGCCGATGAAATGCAGCCCGCATGTGCACAAGTCTTGGCCAAAAGCATCCTGATGGGAGCATTAAAACCCAAAAGAGTTTTCATTCATCCCTTCAGTACGCTTGCCCTTCAGTACGCTTGGCCTCGATCATACCACAATGAAAACCAAGGGAAAAATGTTAACACTTGGTGGGATTATGAAAAGTCGAGCCAGCATAAGTACACTTGGACCATCAGTTCATTAGAACTCGGGCTAGCATCAATCAGACTAAGTTGGACAGTCGAGTCCATCAAAACTCGAGCTCTTGTCCAGATCAGTACACGAACAGTTCACGGAAAGGGCCAGCGTGCTGATATATGTACAGACATGGTGCATCAGTTGTCCAAAATCAGTACACGAACAGTCCATGGGAAGGACGAGCATGCTGATATGTGTGGTCAGCGTGCTGATATATGTACTGATCGGCAGTCCATGGACAGTCTATGGTTGTCCAAAATCAGCCAAGGGAAGGACCAGCATGCTGATATGTGAACTGATGGACAGCCACATACGTTCTGAGTGTACTGACGGACAGCCACAAACGTCCTGTGTGTGCTGACGGACACACACGGACGTCCTGTGTGTGCTGACGAACACACACGGACGGCCTGTGTGTACTAAACAGACAGCCAACATGGGCCAAAATCATCCGAACAGTCCACGGGAAGGGCCAGCATGCTGAGTCCAAGAACCAGCGTGCTGATATGTTTACTGATGGACAGCCACAGACGTCTTGTGTGTGCTGACGGACCATGAACACACACAGACAGCCACAGACGTCCTGTGTGTGCTGGCGGACACCCACGGACGTCCTGTGTGTACTGAACAGACAGACCAATTGGGCCAAAATCACCCAAACAGTCGACGGGAAGGGCCAGCATGCTGAGTCCAAAGACCAATGTGCTGATATGTGTACTGATGGACGGCCACGGACGTCCGGTGTGTGCTGACGGACACACACGGACACACAGACAGCAAAGGACGTCCTGTGTGTGCTGACGGACACACAGGGACGTCCTATGTGTGCTGATGGACACCCACGGATGTCCTGTGTGTGCTGACGGACACACACGGACACACACGGACAGCCACGGACGTCCTGTGTGTACAGATGGACAGCCACAGACGTCCTGTGTGTGCTGACGGACACCCACAGACGTCCTGTGTGTACTGAACAGACAGCCCACGCGGGCCAAAATCACCCGAATAGTCCACGGGGAGGGTCAGCGTGCTGAGTCCAAGGACCAACGTGCTGATATGTGTACTGATGGACAGCCACAGACGTCCTGTGTGTGCTGACGGATACACACGGACACACATGGACAGGCAAGGACATCCTGTGTGTGCTGACGGACACACACGGACATCATGTGTGTGCTGACGGACACCCACGGACGTCCTGTGTGTACTGAACAGACAGCCCACGTGGGCCAAAATCACCCGAACAGTCCACGGGAAGGTCAGCGTGCTGAGTCCAAGGACCAATGTGCTGATATGTGTACTGATGGACAGCCACGAACGTCTTGTGTGTGCTGACGGACACACACGGACAGCTACTGATGTCCTGTGTGTGCTGACAGACAGCCACAGACAGCCACAGACGTCCTGTGTGTGCTGACGGACACCCACAGACGTCCTGTGGGTACTGAACAGACAGCCCACGCGGGCCAAAATCACCCGAATAGTCCACGGGGAGGGTCAGCGTGCTGAGTCCAAGGACCAACGTGCTGATATGTGTACTGATGGACAGCCACAGACGTCCTATGTGTGCTGACGGATACACACGGACACACATGGACAGCCACGGACATCCTGTGTGTGCTGACGGACACACACGGACGTCATGTGTGTGCTGACGGACACCCACGGACGTCATGTGTGTACTGAACACACAGCCCACATGGGCCAAAATCACCCAAACAGTCCACAAGAAGGGTCAGCGTGCTGAGTCCAAGGACCAACGTGCTGATATGTGTACTGATGGACAGCCACAGACGTCCTGTGTGTGCTGACGGACACACACAGACAGTCACGGACGACCTGTGTGTGCTGACGGACACACACGGACGTCCTGTGTGTGCTGACGGACACCCACAGATGTCCTGTGTGTAGTGAACAGACAGCCCACATGGGCCAAAATCACCCAAACAGTCCACGGGATGGGCCAGCGTGCTGATTCCAAGGACCAGCGTGCTGATATGTTTGCTGATGGACAGCCATAGACGTCCTGTGTGTGCTGACGGAGACACACGGACACACACTGACACACACGGACAACCATGGATATCTTGTGTGTACTGAACAGACAGCCCACGTGGGCCAAAATCACCTGAACAGTCCACGGGAAGGGCCAGCATGCTGAGTCCAAAGACCAACGTGCTGATATGTGTACTGATGGACGGCCACGGACGTCCAGTGTGTGCTGACGGACACACAGACAGCCAAGGACGTCCTGTGTGTGCTGGCGGACACCCACGGACGTCCTATGTGTGCTGATGGACACCCACGGATGTCCTGTGTGTGCTGACGGACACACACGGACACACACGGACAGCCACGGACGTCTTGTGTGTACAGATGGACAGCCACGGACGTCCTGTGTGTGCTGACGGACACAGACATACACACACGGACACACACAGACAGCCACAGACGTCCTGTGTGTGCTGACGGACAACCACAGACGTCCTGTGTGTACTGAACAGACAGCCCACGCGGGCCAAAATCACCCGAATAGTCCACGGGGAGGGTCAGCGTGCTGAGTCCAAGGACCAACGTGCTGATATGTGTACTGATGGACAGCCACAGACGTCCTGTGTGTGCTGACGGGTACACACGGACACACATGGATAGCCACGGACATCCTGTGTGTGCTGACGGACACACACGGAAGTCATGTGTGTGCTGACGGACACCCACGGACGTCATGTGTGTACTGAACACACAGCCCACATGGGCCAAAATCACCCAAACAGTCCACAGGAAGGGTCAGCGTGCTGAGTTCAAGGACCAACGTGCTGATATGTGTACTGATGGACAGCCACAGACGTCCTGTGTGTGCTGACGGACACACACGGACAGCCACGGACGACCTGTGTGTGCTGACGGACACACACGGACGTCCTATGTGTGTTGACGGACACCCACAGATGTCCTGTGTGTAGTGAACAGACAGCCCACATGGGCCAAAATCACCCGAACAGTCCACGGGGATGGGCCAGCGTGCTGAGTCCAAGGACCAGCGTGCTGATATGTTTGCTGATGGACAGCCATAGACATCCTGTATGTGCTGACGGAGACACACGGACACACACTGACACACACGGACAACCATGGATATCTTGTGTGTACTGAACAGACAGCGCACGTGGGCCAAAATCACCTGAACAGTCCACGGGAAAGGCCAGCGTGCTGAGTCCAAGGACCAGCGTGCTGTTATGTGTACTGATGGACAGCCACGGACGTCCTGTGTGTGTTGACGGACACACACAGACACTCACAGACCCACACGGACAGCCACAGACGTCCTATGTGTGCTAACGGACAGCCATGAACAGCCACGGACGTACTGTGTGTGCTGGCGGACACCCAGGGACGTCCTGTGTGTACTGAACAAACAGCCCACGTGGCTAAAATCACCCAAACAGTCCCCGGGATGGGCCAGCGTGCTGAGTCCAAGGACCAACGTGCTGATATGTGTACTGATGGACAGCCACGGACGTCCTGTGTGCTGACGGACAGACACGGACACACACGGACAGCCACGGACGTCCTATGTGTGCTGACCAACACACACGAACGTTCTGTGTGTGCTGGCGGACACCCACAGACGTTCTGTGTGTACTGAACAGACAGCCCACGTGGGCCAAAATCACCCAAACATTCCACAGGAAGGGCCAGCGTGCTGAGTCCAAGGACCAGCATGCTGACATGTCTACTGATGGACAGCCACGGACGACCTGTGTGTGCTGACGGACACACACGGACGTCCTGTGTGTGCTGACGGACACCCACGGACGTCCCGTGTGTGCTTGCGAACACCCACGAACGTCCTGTGTGTACTGAACAGACAGCCCACGTGGGCCAAAATCACCCAAACAGTCCACGGGATGGCCCAGCGTGCTGATATGTGTACTGATGGACAGCCACGTATGTCATGTGTGTGCTGACGGAAACACACGGACACACACACGGACACACACACGGACAGCTACGGACGTCCTTTATGTGCTGACGGACACACACGAACGTCATGTGTGTGCTGACGGACACCCATGGACGTCCTGTGTGTACTGAACAGACATCCCACGTGGACCAAAATCACCCAAAGAGTCCACGGGAAGGGCCAGTGTGCTGAGTCCAAGGAACAGCGTGCTGATATGTGTACTGATGGACAGCCAGGAACGTCCTGTGTGTGTTGACGGAAACACACGGAAACACACGAACAGCCACGGACATCCTGTGTGTGCTGGCAGACACCCACGGACGTTCTGTATGTACTGAACAGACAGCCCACGTGGGCCAAAATCACCCGAACAGTCCACGGGAAGAGCCAGCGTGCTGAGTCTAAGGACCAGCGTGCGGATATGTGTACTGATGGACAGCGACGGACGTCCTGTGTGTACTGACGGACACACACGGACAGCCACGGACTACCTGTGTGTGCTGACGGACACACACGGACGTCCTGTGTGTGCTGACGGACACCCACGGACATTCTATGTGTGTTGGCGGACACCCACAGACTTCTAGTGTGTACTGACCAGACAGCCCACGTGGGGCAACATCACCCAAACAGTCCACGGGATTACCCAGCGTGATGATCCGAAGGACCAACCTGCTGATATGTGTACTGATGAACAGCCACGGATGTCCTGTGTGTGCTGACGGACACACACAGACAGCTACGGACGTTCTTTATGTGCTGATAGACACACACGAACGTCATGTGTGTGCTGACGGAAACCCACAGACGTCATGTGTGTACTGAACAGACATCCCTTGTGGGCCAAAATCACCTGAAGTGTCCACGGGAAGGGCCAGTGTGCTGAGTCCAAAGAACAGCATGCTGATATGTATACTGATGGACAGCCAGGAACGTCCTCTGTGTGCTGACGGAAACACACGGACACACGCAGACAGCCACAGACGTCCAATGTGTGCTGACAGACAGCCACAGACGTCCTATGTGTGCTGGCGGACAGCCACGGACGTCTGGTGTGTACTGAATAAACAGCCCACGTGGGCCAAAGTCATCCTAACAGTCCACGGGATGGGCCAGCGTGCTGAGTTCAAGGACCAACGTGCTGATATGTGTACTGATGGACAGCCACGGACGTCCTGTGTGTGCTGACGGAGACACAAGGACACACACGGACAGCCACAGACGTCCTATGTGTGCTGACAGACACACACGAAGGTCCCGTGTGTGTTGACGGACAACCACGGACGTCCTGTGTGTACTGAACAGACAGCCCACATGGGCCAAAATCACCCGAACAGTCCACGGGAAGGGTCAGCGTGCTGAGTCCAAGGACCAACGTGCTGATATGTGTACTGATGGACAGCCACAGACGTCCTGTGTGTGCTGACGGACACACACAAACAGGCACGGACGACCTGTGTGTTCTGACGGACACACACGGACGTCCTGTGTGTGCTGACGGACACCCACGGATGTCCTGTGTGTACTGAACAGACAGCCCACGTGGGCCAAAATCACCCGAACAGTCCACGGGAAGGGCCAGCGTGCTGAGTCCAAGGACCAGCGTGCTGATATGTTTACTGATGGACAGCCATAGACGTCATGTGTGTGCTGACGGAGACACACGAACAACCATGGATGTCTTGTGTGTGCTGATGGACAGCCATAGACGTCCTGTGTGTACTGAACAGACAGCCCACATGGGCCAAAATCACCTGAACAGTCCACGGGAAAGGCCAGCGTGCTGAGTCCAAGGACCAGCGTGCTGATATGTGTACTGATGGACAGCCACGGACGTCCTGTGTGTGTTGACGGACACACACGGACACACACAGACCCACATGGACAGCCACGGACGTCCTATGTGTGCTAACGGACAGCCACGAACAGCCACGGACGTACTGTGTGTGCTGGCGGACACCCAGGGACGTTCTGTGTGTACTGAACAAACAGCCCACGTGGGCTAAAATCACCCAAACAGTCCCCGGGATGGGCCAGCGTGCTGAGTCCAAGGACCAACGTGCTGATATGTGTACTGATGGACAGCCACGGACGTCCTGTGTGTGCTGGCGGACACCCACAGACGTCCTTTGTGTACTGAACAGACAGCCCACGTGGGCCAAAATCAGCCAAACAGTCCACGGGAAGGGCCAGCGTGCTGAGTCCAAAGACCAACGTGCTGATATGTGTACTGATGGACAGCCACAGACGTCCTGTGTGTGCTGACGGAAACACACTGATACACACGGACAGCCACAGACGTCCTGTGTGTGCTGGCGGACACCCACGGACGTCCTGTGTGTACTGAACAGACAGCCCACGTAGGCCAAAATCACTTGAACAGTTCACAAGAAGGGTCATCATGCCGAGTCCAAGGACCAACGTGATAGAACCCAGGACCTGGACCAGGGTGTGGAGCAGACTCAGCATGGTGACCAGGACGATCAGATCAGTCCAACTGAGGTTCAGCCATTTAGCCGTTCCAGATCAACGGACAGAGCCGTGTACCGGATCGACCCGCGTGCACCCGGACGTGACCTAAGGATGGATCCACGACCTGTTGACCAAATCAGCCAAACCACAGGCGTTCTTCCCCGACCCATTCGCCATTCTAGAGCCAACAGTCAAGCCAGAACCCATGATCATCAAGAAGAATCAGATTCCAGACTTAGCCTGTCTTTCCTGGCCCGTTTGGGACGTACCGCACGCCCGGATCAGGCTGATCACGACCTTTCCAACCACTTTGATGATTTCATGATGATCAATGCTTCCAACTACTCCAAAGGAAGGATACTTAAGCTCTCTGAAGATTTGGGTCGAGCTATCTCTTCATCCGTTCATGGATCATCGACGATCAATCATGCGGGCAGCCTTACGTCCGTCCTGCTCCTTACCGCGAACGACCTAATCACCAGAGGATGAACCTGGATGTCTTTGTGAATCTGGACCAGTCAACACAAGAATCCGCACCTTGACCAGTCTTTAGTCAAAGTCTTCATTTCTAATTTCTATGTCTTGTTTTCATTCATTTCTATTTTCTATGTTGTCTTTTCCCACAAATGTCTTTATGTTTCTTTGACTCACAAACCTTATAAGTATGTGATGATCCCCCTTAATAAAAACACATCGATTTTCCTTTGCTTATTTTGAGTCTTCTCTCATTGTTCTTTGCTTAGAACATTCATACTTCTCTTGGTGAGGTCATCTCCAAGCGAACCACTTCGTTGTGTTGGACCGGTGCGTCACATCCGGCAACCTTCGAATCTCTGGTAGTATCTTTGGGCTATTCCGCAACCCTTAGTGTCACCGTTCATACCATCAGTTCTCTTTCCTTACGGATCAAGTTCATATCCCCCTTACCGGTTGAGTGTTCGTTCCTTAGGGTTCTTCACAACGTGCTGATATGTGTACTGATGGACAGCCACAGACGTCCTCTGTGTGCTGAAGGACACATACAGACACACACTGACAGCCACAGACGTCATGTGTGTGCTGACGGACAGCCACGGACAGCCACGGACGTCCTGTGTGTGTTGGCGGACACCCACGGACGTCCTGTGTGTACTGAACAGACAGCCCACGTGGGCCAAAATCACCCAAACAGTCCACGGGAAGGGCCAGCGTTCTGAGTCCAAAGACCAACGTGCTGATATGTGTACTGATGGGCAGCCACATACGCCCTGTGTGTGCTGACGGAAAAACACGGACACACACGGACAGCCACGGACGTCCTGTGTTTGCTTGCGGACACCCACGGACGTCCTGTGTGTACTGAACAGACAGCCCATGTAGGCCAAAATCACCCGAACAGTCCAAGGGAAGGGCCAGCGTGCTGAGTCCAAGGACCAACGTGCTTATATGTGTACTGATGGACAGCCACGGACGTCCTCTGTGTGTTGAAGGACACACACGGACAGCCACAGACGTCATGTGTGTGCTGACGGACACCCACGGACGTCCTGTGTGTACTGAACAGACAGCCCACGTGGGCCAAAATCACCCGAACAGTCCACGGGAAGGGCCTGATGATGTAATTCACCAAACTGAAGCTTGGCTTTACCGCACTGTTTGTTATTCTAAGACCAACAATCGAGCCAGAATCCGAAACGGACGTACCAATTCTTCTCCAGTCCATCGCAACTCAATTCTGTACTGTACCGCACGTACTGCCCGTACGACCAGTTTGAGGCTTCATCAATACCCACATCCAGACGATCGAATTCACCAAACTGGAGCACGTATTTCCCGTACTGATTGGCATTTTAAGAGCAACGGTCAAGACATATTTGGATTCGGACGAGTGGAACTCAAGATAGGCCGTGACACTTTAAAACTGGCTACTTTGGACTGTCCTGCTTGTGTACTGGCCCAGTCCGTAGGACATGCTTCAGGACACAATGAACCTGGACGGAATTTTGAAGGGTTTTTCACCAGTCAAAGTGTGATTTCGTGCCTTGACAAGATCTGGTCAATTTTATCATTTTCTATGTTTAGATTTCCCACAATTTTCTTTAAGTCCTTTGACTAGAACTTCTATATAATGTAACCATCAGATCTGAATAAGATAAATTCGTTTTGCTTTCATTCTTTTGAATTTTTACTCTCTTTGTTCTTTGTTTAGAACACTTCTTAGTTTCTTGGTGAGGTTATCTCCAAGTTTTGATCCTTCTTTTGTTGGACCGGTGCGTCACATCCGACAACGATCGAAGTCTGGTAGTATCTTTGGGCTATTCCGCAACCCTTAGTGACACCCCTCGATCCATCAGTTCTCAATCCTCTCGGATCTGAGTTCATATCAACCTTACCGAAAGAGTCATCCTTATTTTGGTTCTATCAAGTGGTATCAGAGCCACTCTTCCGGTATTGTCTATTTCATTCATCTTTCCCATCTTCTGTTTTCTTATAAACACTTCTTCTTCTACCTTTCTTAAATCTGGGCCCCTCATTACCATCCATATAAAAAAAAAGATTTACGATTTGATTCAAAAAAGAAAAAAAAATATAGAATAAGTTCAATGTTTCTTTTGTGGATTGGTGGTGGAAGAGAAAGCCTGCTGGCTGAGGAGAAATCCAGCCTTTGAGGTGGTTAAAACGGATTTCAAAAATCAAAAAAAAAAAATCTCTTATCTTTCTATCTTCAGAAATTCCCTTGTTTGCTTGGATTTGCCCATTGAGATTCTTTGATTTGTTCTCTTAGAACATTGAGTAGAAACTTGTGTGTGATAACCTAAATCTGAGAGAAACACTTGAGTGGGTGAGGATAAACACTTGAGTGTGTGAGGATTTATCTAACCTTTGTGTTGAGTAATTATTTCAGGAATAAGATGTTTGGTCTTCACCGGAGAAATACCAAGGAGAAAGCCTCACGACCATCAGCCTCTAATTATTTTGATGAGTGTGTTAGTGTACAGGAAAAACCAAACAGGTGGAGCAATGAGCATGTCAATACATCCAAAGGTGAATCTGATCCAAGAAGGCGATTGCTTCAGTTTGATGTCCAACGATTTTGTGACAACTTTGTGAAGGGTGTGGACAAAGCCCTCAAGGACGTCAGCAAGAGCCAAAAGAAGAGCACATCCACACGTGCCCCAGTAGCTGAGCCATCCTTTTCCATCAGTAAGAAAACCCAAGGTGAATCTGAAAATTGTTTTGAAGAATTTAAAGATTTTTCAGATTCTTCACCCATATTTGATGAAATTGATGAAGAACCAATTGAAAGTTTGATGTCTTGTGAAGAAAGTTGTGATCTTCCTTATCTTGAATCTGAGCTTATAAATGATAATGAACAGGTTAATGTAGAACTAACTGTTTTGCAACCGGAGCATCCGAGTAGCCCTGTTTTGTCTCAACAGGTTTTTGAGGAAGAGCCACTGGATATTCCACATCAGTGCCCATGTCTTGACACTTGGATATCTTTGGATGAAGTCCCAGAACCTATCTTTGATGTGGAGGACAAACCTGATCCAGTCTTTGATGAAGAAGCAACAAGCATCATATCTACCTTTATGGAGAGCCATCTTTGCTTTGATTCCGGCACAACTATTTTTCCTTCGTCTCCTGCCCCTCTGCTTCCTGATCTTCAAGAGCACTGTGAGAAATCTGAATTAGTTATTTCTCTGTCTGACATGTTTGATAAGATCAGTTCTCTTGATGTGATTCGTTTTGGTCTTGATAAGATAAAAGAAAATTGTTTTTCAAAATCTGTTTTTGGAAACATGATTAATTCTTTTAAAATCTTTGAACCTGATAAATTTTTTGATCAGCAACGTTTTCAAACTGACCTTGGCATCAGTTCTGAAATTATTTTGAGCTTTGATCAGTCCCTGGAACAAATCAAAGTTTTTGATCATTTTGAAAAGTATCTTGAGCTTGATTTGAAACAAACTGATTTTTGTGCTACAAAATCTTTTGATTCGTTTGTTTTCAAAGAAAATAGCTTTGATCTGAACTATTCTAGGCATAGACTGATCACTGATGATTTGTTTGCATCTTCTCTGGACTTGGACGATATCTTAATTAAAAAAATGCAGGAACAGAATTCACTTGAAACTGAAACTGGTTTTTGTAAACTTGATTTTTGTGATTCTGTTTTGCAGCCTGATCTCTTGAGTTTTGAAACTGATAAGACTTGGCATTTTCTGAGATCATTTCGTGATAATGGTGTTGTCTTGAGTTCTGATGAAATTTTGGTTTACAACACATTCTTTGAGAAATGCCTTGAACTTTTGATAAATGATTCTCAAACTGAACTTAAGCTTGTGTGTTCAGATGTTGGGAAGGATATGCCCATCTTGAAAATGAATATTGTTGTTGCATATCTTGATAAAATTCTTGTCTGTAATATATAATTTGATGAGCACCTTGAAAGGCTGAAAAATGTGCAATTTGTTCTTGGAAAAGATATCTTGATTTGTGATTTGAACAAATATTTATCTTGCACATTTGAGCCTGATATTTTAGTGTTTATTTTGAGTATACAGGAAAGACAGGTTCAGCCTCTAAGAATTGAAAGCATTGACCGTGCCCAACAGCCTGAGTTTTGGAGAAGCTTTGTTGAAACCGGCTACCTTGATGCCAGCGACAGAGGTTCAGTCCAAGAAGGATATCGCAATAGTACGAAGGTCTTTTGTCTTGAATCCAATTTTAAAAGAAAGCCAACTAATCAAGGATTCACTGAGCCTTGGAATCGCATGAAAATCTTCACGGATGAAGAAGTTATGAATTTTCCAAACCGGAGGTTCTTCAGTCCATCTATCCGCGAGTACCAGATTTCTAAAGGAGATTCATGCCCCATAAAGAATCGGCCTGAGCCAAAACCGATCCTCCATGAACCAAAGGTGTTTCCTCAGTCATTCTCCTGTCTAAACCAAAAGCACTTTAAGGATCATGAGTTGATTGCCTCTACTCTTCATGAAAATGTTTTGAAACCGAGAATTTCAAAAAGAAAACATATTCTTACTTGGTTGAAAAATGTTTTGCTCAAACCTTTTCATGAATTGATTTCATTGAGCTGTGCTTTGAAAGAGATTTGGTGTAGGAAAAAGCATGAACTAAAATTTCTTAGGCCAAAGAATTCTTTTGATTTCGTTCATGATGATAATTTTTCAAATTTGGCATTGTCTCTTTCTTTTCCTGACCGTTTATCAGCTTGGCCTAATTTTAAAATTGATAAACCAATTTTTGGTGATCAGCTTACTTGTTTGATGCTTGCCCACGTGCTTGATGATTATCCTAAGGGCTTGGATCCTGATCTTGATGTCCTAAAGATAGAGAACCCCTTTGATTATTTCTTTGGCAGATTTGATGTGGTTTCTCTAGTTGCTTTGAATAAACATGATAAGCATGATCAGTTTCTAAGGAGAGCAAGCACCAATGGACGCCAAAGTACTTGGAATTCCTTGATAAAAATGACTTCAAAACTCCAAGGAAGTTTCTGTCCACTCTATTCATTTACTGAATTTCCCTTGAATTTTAATTCCTTTGTATCTGATTTATCTCTTTTTGATATAGGTACATTGGATTTGAGGACAAATCCTTTTGAAGAAGGAGGGAATGATAGACTGCGGTCCACGGATCAGTACATGGAGCCGAACCAGCATGGAGATCAGAACGTTCTGAAGATTTCAACTGAGGTTCATGTTTTTCACAATACTGACCAGACTGACCGGACACTGTATTGGACTGTCCCACATGCATCCGGATCGGAGCTTTGGCTGGAACCATGGCCAGATGATCGATTTCACTGTACTGGACTTTGTCTTCACCGTCCTGTTTTCCATTTGATGAAGAACAGTCGAGACGGAATCGCATTCGGACACACGAATCCTGAGTTAGGTCATTGCTATACATTTCTGGACAGTACCGCATGTACCGCCCGGATGTGCGTATTGGAGCTCCAACATTATCCACGACCTGATGATGGAATTCACCAAACTGAAGCTTGGCTTTACCGCACTGTTTGTTATTCTAAGAACCAACGATTGAGCCAGAATCTGAAACGGACGTACCAATTCTTCTCCAGTCCATCGCAACTCAATTTTGTGCTGTACGTACTGCCCGTACGACCAGTTTGAAGCTTCATCAATACCCATGTCCAGATGATCGAATTCACTAAACTGGAGCTCATATTTCCCGTGCTGATTGGCATTTTAAGAGCAACGGTGAAGACAGATTTGGATTCGGACGAGTGGAACTCAAGATAGGCCGTGACACTTTAAAACTGGCTACTTTGGACTGTCCTGCTTGTGTACTGGCCCAGTCCGTAGGACATGCTTCAGGATACAATGAACCTGGACGGAATTTGAAGGGTTTTTCGCCAGTCAAAGTGTGATTTCATGCGTTGACCAGATCTGGTCAATTTTATCATTTTCTATGTTTAGATTTCCCACATTTTTCTTTAAGTCCTTTGACTAGAGCTTCTATATAATGTAAACATCAGATCTGAATAAGATAATTTCGTTTTGCTTTCATTCTTTTGAGTTTTTACTCTCTTTGTTCTTTGTTTAGAACATTTCTTAGTTTCTTGGTGAGGTTATCTCCAAGTTTCGATCCTTCTTTTGTTGGACCGGTGCGTCACATCCGGCAACGATCGAAGTCTGGTAGTATCTTTGGGCTATTCCGCAACCCTTAGTGTCACCCCTCGATCCATCAGTTCTCAATCCTCTCGGATCTGAGTTCATATCAACCTTACCGAAAGAGTGATCCTTATTTTGGTTCTATCATGGATACCAGACAGAGAGACAGAGAGAAGGACAAAGAGAAGGAGCTGGCGCCTGGGGAGAGAACGCCTAAGGTCAGTGGTGCGGACGGCAAGCGATCGGCCCTAGCCGGCTGATGATCCGATCGGGCTTGTGGCCGGTTTGGTATGCGCCTACATCTACTCTCTCTATCTCTTTAGATTTGCTTGTCCTATCAGATTATTGTGTTCGTTTGTTTTGTTCATACAGGGAACACTGAACGAAGGCCCTGGCCGGTTCAGTATCCAAGTCCTTGGCCTTTGGCCGGACTGTTCATGGTCGGATTTGGATGTTCTAGTGTGTTTCGTTGGAAACTGTATATGGGAATCTCTTAGTTGGGATTTATCAGGGATTATCATGAATTTTAATTAGTTTTTGGGAATTTATTTGAGTATGTTGGTTTGGACAGGTTATAGATTCTAAGTAGCCAAACCATGCTTATCTAGACTTGATGTTAGGATATCGGCCTTATGAATGTGCATTGTGTCTTGTGTGGTTTCAGGATAGGACATGGACCGTGGTAAGGGAAAGGCACCGTGAAGTCTCAGGCCATGGGAAGATGTGTGGTGAATGGGTCATTGTAGATAGATGTGAAATACTGATAGCCTATTGTGCAACTTGTGAACTTATGTTAGACCAGGTGTGTATAACTTATTCGGACGAACCTAAGAATGATGTATGAATCTCAGTTTATATTTATACAATTGATTTGCTCCTTATGTTTCCTTGTTTAGATTTATTGTATTGAACCTCAGTTGAATTGAATTGAAATTAAAGATAAGACTTAAAACTTGGTTCACTCGGACTTAGATTGAAAGGTTAAGGCCGCAGATCAGTTTGGGCTTAAGAGCCGGGATCGGGTCTTACAAGTCGGTATCAGAGCATGCTTGATTCTAGGATTGGTTTGGGTTATGTGTTCACCACACGTCTGGTTGCTGGGTCTCACGGGTTGTTTGTGTTTGTTTGGTTTGATGTTGTTTTGCTTAGTTCTAATCATGAGATGAGGTTTATACGTTTGGACTAACACTAAGTGTTTTTGCCTAAGGGAACTAAGCGGACTAAGTCCCGGAAGGGCAAGGAATCGGCTGGTGGTTCTGGACCGGTCATAGGAGATGGGGCCAACCCCACTCAAGTGTTACCAACCCAGACGGGGCTGGTTAATGAGGAGACTGGGGAACCCTTAGCGATGTTCCTGCCTACTGAGGTTCAGGTGGATAACCTGGGCGAGCAACAAGAAGAGGTACGGGAGGAGGAAGGTGATTCCTCCCATGCAGGAGACGAGACTGGACCTGGAGATGGGGTGGAGGAGTTGGCCGAGCCATCTATGCACGAGGTAATGGATGTGGTTAAGGCCATGGGCACTCAGATGTTGGCTTTCACCCAAGCTAAGGCCACGGTTCAGGCAACTCAAAGAGCAGCTAGGACAGCTGGGACAGCAGCTGGTGTAGCTCGTGCAGCTGCACAAGTAGCTCGAACAGCTGCCAGGACAGTCGAGGACCGAGCTACGGTCGAAGCTGAGGTAATGGAGATCGATCCACCAGCTCGTCCAGTTAGGAGAGTGGATTACTTGAGCCTTCTAGCTCACATCTCCAAGCAGTTTGCTGGTAGTTCTGATCCCATTGAGGCAGACGAGTAGAGGAGCAGTTTGGCTCAGAATTTCAGCTCAACTCGTTGCCCAGAGGAGTACAAGAAGGACATTGCGCTTCACTTCCTGGAAGGTGATGCACATAACTGGTGGTTAGCTCTGGACAAACGCACGAATGGGACAATTGAGCGGTTCTCAGACTTCGAGGTGGAGTTCAACCACAAATACTTCCCGGCTGTAGCTTGGAACCGTCTGGAGTCTCAGTTCCTAGACTTGACTCAAGGACGCATGACAATACGTGAGTACGAAGAGAAGTTCAACCGGCTCAGACGATATGTGGGCAAGGAGTTGGAGGAGGAGATGGTACAGATACGTAGGTTTGTTCGAGGCCTAAGGGTCGAACTTCGAACCTATTGCTCCGTTGGTCACTTCCAGACAGTGTCTGAACTGGTGGAACGCATGGCTTTGGTGGAGACTAACTTGGCCGAAGAGGCCAAGCTGAAGTCTAGGGGCCACACGGCTTCTAGTGGATCCGGAAGCGACCGGAAGAGAACAAGGAACAAGGGGGCAAGGCCTCAAGTGATAGGCCGGAGTGTCCTTCATGCGGAAGGCATCACGGTGGAGAGTTTTGGAAGGTAAAGGGGGCTTGCACCTGTTGTGGCAAGATGGGCCACTTTGCTCGAGACTGACCTGGACGGTCAGAGAACCGTGGACAGGGCTCGTGGGAGTGACCCCAAAAGCTGTCATTACTGCAGCAAGACGCGACACCTACGCTGGGAATGTCCCAAGATGCAAGCTGAGGCTAAAGGACGTGGGGAGGCAAGCAAGCCAAGTCAGACCCGAGGTCTGACCTCAGCACCGCGTGTGTATGAACTGACCAAGGACGCAGAAGAGGCTGGACCGTTCCTAACGATCACTGGTAACATTCTAGATCCATTATTTTTCAATTCAGTAGATTGGCATGGTACGGAACTTGTAAGACCCGATCCTGGCCGACTAGGCCGCGGTCGATGCCTCATGTCGCTTGGTCGATATCCTGACTGAACCTCTCAAAACTTTTGCCCTTTATTTAAAACATCGCCCATAGGCGAGGGCTAACTCAGATCTTAGCTCAAGACTACCATAGTCTTTCCTAACTTAGATCAATACAACACATACACAGCGGAATAATATCATCATCCATTGGTCTATAACCAATCTAATACTTGTCCGGTCGAATCACCTCAGCTAATGGTTAGTATACTCAACTACCATCTAGCTCCAAGGTTGATTATGAACACGAACCAAGTCATACAAATCCGAGGTTCCGTTTCCCTACCCATTCTATCTAGATCTATGCAACATTGCTAGATCATACCTTTGCCACATCCATGGAGCTTGTTAGCTCATCGGCCCAGCTACTCTAGCTGAATGAACTCATAGACCAGCTGATCGAGCTGTCACACTCCATCACCTATAGATCAGGTCATCCATCCTTTCCAAAGATCCGATTACACACGGCCTTCTTTAGATAAACACACCGGCCCCATACTTGTGGTCCATGCCGCTTAGTACTGGCCTTACTCACCTCCACGGCTTTCTGCTGGTTCCAAATGAATTGGACCTTGCACCCCACATGGTTCCTCATGTACTAGGATCCCCATGTGTCTCCTCCATGATTCGGATCATTGATTCACACCATGATCAGAACTAACACACACACCATGATCCAACATGGATCACTATCCAATGAGTGGCCTCTAACTTCCATCCCACATCGATGAGTTAGATCAACTAAGATCTACCCCTTACCTCAGGGTCCTGGATCCTTAGTTTACATCACAACATATGGTCTTCAAGGGGCGTGCCATACTTGGCCTTAACCGCACCACAAGAGACAGAAACATAACCTTGAAACTAATTATAAAATCAGTTACCTTATACATGATCTGATTAGATCAAGTGCCTTTCCTTATTATGTTCGGCCATGCTCCTCCAGTGCACGCCTCTATCAATCCTTATCACATATCTCATGTATTGATAAGATCCATTCATGGGTCGCACCCCTGATCCCTTCCATGGAACTTCCATGAAACCAGTTTCTACACTGCATCCACCTTCAAGGCTATTCATGCCATTGTGAGGGAAGTCCGGCCTTCTCCCTTTTCTCCTGGGTATTTGCGTGTGTTCCCCAGATACGGGGGAAGACTAGGACGTGTTAATTCGTGGTGAAAACCTACCACAGGGTCGTTCATAACTCCCCTTGCACTTCCATGAAACTACCCTCCCACACACCTCTCTCCTTAAGGCTGTCTTGGCCTTTGGGAATGAATTCCGGTCATCTACCTTCTTTCCTCACCATTTGCGTGTGTTCTCAGGCCCTGTAGGATGCTTTGGGTGATAACATCACGGATCAAAACCACCAAAAAGTCGTTCATAACTTCCCCCCTTGATCTCTCCCAAAACTGCCTCTTTATGACCTTCACACCACCATGGGTCTTGGATTGGGAATCCGGCCAACTCTCTGTCTTTTCTCTGTGTTTCTTTGTGTTTCAGGGTGTAGGAGGAAGCCCTGGCGTGCCTGCAAAGGCACGGACTTTCCTGCCTTTTATAGAAGAAGGGGCAGTTACCTTTCCAAAAGTTGCACCTTTTTTGTATCATTTCTGGCCATTGACTTAATCAATGGTCCAGATCATACCCATTCGCCTCAGGCAGTTTCCAGACGCCCTGGGCTTGCCAATCCACTCCTGGACAAGTCCAAACAAGGACACACGGATTGCCCAAGCTCCTGGCTCAATCCCAAGAGCCAACCAGCCCATCGGTACACCCGGGTCGCCCACATGGCCCGGCCACTGTCCAGACCCGGCCCAACTGCCCATGACTTGAACACTCAGTCCAGCTGAGTTGAGCTGATCCCCAGCTGATCCAGCTGAGTGATCTAGACCATCCAGCTCAGGGAGTTGACCTACACTTCAGTGAGCTACATTGAGCTGCACAACACTTCACCTAGCTGGTCGAGCTTGCTTACTGCATCGCCCAGCTGTTATACACTGTGTCCAGCTTGCTTCCTTTATCTTCTTCAATTCTTCTAAGTCCTTTGGTCTATTTCCAGACCTATACTTAGTTCTCCCATGATCCATTCTGATCACCCACTTCAATCGAGCTTCACCTGGATCTCGTCCAGCTACCAGCTCGCTTGTCCAGCTCCTTTGAGCTTGCATCTGCCTTATTTTGGTTAAGTTCCAGCTACCTGATTCCCTTAACCACATTTTGGACCATGACACGCTTGTCTTTAGGTCATGTGACCTGACTGGTGCGTCTCCTCGCACTAAAGTCTGTCCGGACGATCCAATCCAGGATCGGGGACATGACAAGTCTCCCCCACTTAGGATGGATTCGTCCTCAAATCCTGTGGTGATGCCGTCTTGTCGGAAGACAAAAGATTCCAACCGAATTCTTTGCATCCAGAACATAGAGCATGCTCGATTGGTTCTTCCTAACCAATTCGTTGCATCTCCCTCCTTGTCCCTCCTCACTGATCACGTCTTGATCACCATCTACACAAGTCTCCCCCACTTGATAGAGATTTTACCCAAAATCTTATGAAGTGATCCATCAAGCACCCATACAAAGACATGACTTGTGTCACTGACCCAACTCTCCAGGTTGCGTTCCTAGTAGACACCAAGTCCATGTAGAACACTTTAGTTCCATGACTAGATCAAATTCAGTCACTAGGAACATACTGCGTACTCAAGTCTTAGAAGATTCAATAAATCTCCAAGCCACTGGATGCACCAGCCAAGTCCTAGCGAACATTTTCCAATCTTTAGGTTGATCACTCTACCATGAGTCCTAACAGATTGTTTTGTTCCCTTAAGTCCTTCCCGGACAATAAGGTTTATGATTCCAGCCACCAATTACTGGATCATTCCTTAACCAGCCACAGCCTCTCCCAGCTTGGCCATATTGCGATCTTAGTCCTTACAAGACTAAACCGCCTCAACTTGACTTCTGTCCAACCCGGACTTGTCATATTTTGATCCTGGTCAATTTAGGACGTGATCATATTCCAGTCCTGGTCCACTCAGGGACTAGACCGTTACACCCCGACCATAGGTCCATCTCCGAGTAGGTCCTGTCCTGATCCTCATCCTTTGACGGACTTGATCATATTGCGGTTCTGGTCCACTCCAGGACTCAACCGTCTCACCCCAACCATAGGTCAATCTCCGACTTGGTTGTGCTACGATCCTCATCCCTCACTGGACTTGATCGACTTCAGCTAAGCCATCTCAGCTGGTGCCATTCTATATGGACTTTTAGATAATGGGGCCGTTCCAGGTTCCAATTCAATGATGAATGGATCAGCCCTATCAGGGGGAATGCCCTGTAGTGCCCCAACCACATCCTGAAATTCCCGAACCAACGGTATACCCTCTGGGTCACAGGCCCCTACAACCTCATCAGTGTAAATGGTAGCCAAAAAGGCCTCACAACCATTTCCAAGAATCCGTTCTACTTGGACTGCTGAAACCACCAAACTACAAGAGGTTGGCTTGATACCTTGGTACTTAATCGGGGTCCAAACTCGTTCTCAAGTTGCACCCTTCCCCGGTGACAATCTAGAGTTCCCCGATACTTTCCCAACCAGTCTATGCCCAAGATCACTTCATGATGCTTGAGGGGGACAACAATCAGATCTATAGGCATCGGCCTATCCAAGATAACCACAGGGATGTCCTTAACCAGACCGAGTGAGTTCATAACTTGCCCTCCGGCTGCACTCACTCGTTCAGGACCATCCCATGTTCCATACTGGAACAAACCTTTTCCAATCATACTTGGACTCACAAAACTATGTGTAGCTCCAGTATCAAATAATGTGTTTCCACACCACCGATCATTAAGTACTTAGATGAGTAGGATCTCGGTTTGATCACACATTTGGAAAATGTCCCATACCATTCTCCAAAGCATCACACATCTGTGAACGTCCCATACCATTCACAAAAGTTTTTATAGTATACTTCAATCCTCATCATACTAAGATACTTAACATCGTGTTTCCAATTCCTCTTGGAATGGATCCATTCCATTCACTCAATCTTAAGGAATCCTACCTTGACTTACACTGAGTCCAAGCTGATCCATCTGATCACAAGCCCACTCATGTACTAGCCATGTAGCGTCTCCCTTAGAACAACATGAACACTGCATATGCTCACTTGTTTTGAACGGCCACCAAGGGATAACATTTACCTCCAAGAGAGTGCTGCACGTTTCTTTCAACCTAAGCAACTCTCTGGTCCATGTTACTTCACTTGCCCAGGTCGTCCATACAAAGATCTTGCATTGCATCCATCGTCCAATCCGTCTATTACTTCCAAATAACTAGAAAACTAACCTTTCTGTTTCAGGTCTTGCCCTTGGAGAGTGCATCTTGGCTAATCTGGCTCATCTTGGAACTTCCCCGTTCACAAGCATGAAACCCAAACTTACCTCAACTCTCACTTGGCTCACCACAACTAAGGTTCCAAGTCATCTCAGTTTTCAGAAATAATTTTGGTTTGGAACTCAACATCTTTGAGCACTGTCCTTAAAAGGATCAAGAAGGCTCTGATACGAACTTGTAAGACCCGATCCTGGCCGACTAGGCCGCGGTCGATGCCTCACGTCGCTTGGTCGATACCCTGACCCAACCTCTCAAAATTTTCGCCCTTTATTTAAAACATCGCCCATAGGCGAGGGCTAACTCAGATCTTAGCTCAAGACTACCTTAGTCTTTCCTAGCTTAGATCAATACAACACATACGCAGAGGAATAATATCATCATCCATTGGTCTATAACCAATCTAATACTTGTCCGGTCGAATCACCTCAGCTAATGGTTAGTATACTCAACTACCAGCTAGCTCCAAGGTTGATTCTGAACACGAACCAAGTCATACAAATCTGAGGTTCCGTTTCCCTAACTGATGTGCCCTGGATCGTAGACCCGGGCCAGGATGGTGCACAACTCGACCTAACCAAGGTTTCCCCATCTGATGAAGCAACCATGGTCGAGCCAGAAGCTAAATTTGGACGAGCTGGACGAAGTGACACTTATTTGGGCGAGCTGGTCGAGCTGAATCAAAGTGACACTTACATATATGAGCTGGATGAGATGAGTGAGCTAAGTGACACTAGCTTGGAGCTGAATGAGCTAAGTGACACTGAAGATGGAGCTGGTTTAGTTGCTGGGCGAAATGGACCTTTTTCAGCCCAAAGAAAAATTCATAACAAATTCAATTTGGGTCGGTTTTACACCAAATTCGACCAGGACTTTGCTGATGGTCTCCTGCCCATTTGCATCAAGAAATATCAACAAAAGGAGTCAAAGTCGTGGTCATATCAAGGGGCATTCAACAATACACTTATTTCTAGTCAAAAGTCTTAGTCTATGTTTTTGAGTTTATTTCTTTTCTTCTCTGAGTGAGAGAGAGAGTTCTTTAGCTAGTTCATCGGTTTGAACCGGCTTGTTGATTTGGTGGTCAGCCAATCATCTTTGTGTGTCGTTTGGTGGTTAGCCAACACACTACATTCGTTCTTAGGTGGTTAGCCTTAGATCGTGGGTATATCAAGAGCAATTCCGCATCTCTTGACGATCCTTTCAATCCATCTCAGTTCCAGAAGTGCCGTTTGCCTTCTCGGATCATATCCAACACCCAGCTAAAGTGATCCTCCCTTCACTAGGGTTCTTCAGTTGGTATCAGAGCCACTCTTCCGGTAACTCTATTATCATTCCATCTTCTCATCTCTACATCTTCTTCAAACACTTCTTCTTCTACCTTTCTTAAATCTGGGCCCCTCATTACCATCCATATTTAAAAAAAAAAAGATTTACGATTTGATTCAAAAAAAAAAAAAAAAAAGTTCAAAGTTTGTTTTGTGGATTGGTGGTGGAAGAGAAAGCCTGCTGGCTGAGGAGAAATCCAGCCTTTGAGGTGGTTAAAACGGATTTCAAAAATCAAAATCTCTTATCTTTCTATCTTGAGAAAATTTCCTTGTTTGCTTGGATTTGCCCATTGGGATTCTTTGATTTGTTCTCTTAGAACATTGAGTAGAAACTTGTGTGTGATCACCTAAATCTGAGAGAAACACTTGAGTAGGTGAGAATAAAACACTTGAGAGAGTGAGGCTTTATTTCCTAACTTTTGTGTTGAGATTTTCAGGTTATGATGTTTGGTCTTCAAAGGAAAAGTAACAAGGAGAAGCACCCACGACTTTCTGTCTCTCAAACCTCCTTTAACTATGCTTTGAATACTTTTGATGAGTTTGTTGATGTGCAGGAGAAGCCAAACAGGTGGAGCAAAGAGCATGTCAATACATCCAAAGGTGAATCTGATCCAAGAAGGCGATTGCTTCAGTTTGATGTCCAACAATTTTGTGATAACTTTGTGAAGGGTGTGGACAAAGCCCTCAAGGACGTCAGCAAGAGCCAAAAGAAGAGCACATCCACACGTGCCCCAGTAGCTGAGCCATCCTTGTTCATCAGTAAGAAAGCCCAAGGTGAATCTGAAAACCATTTTGAAGAACTTAAAGATTTTTCAGATTCTCTACCCATTTTTGATGAATCTGATGAAGAGCTAATTGAAAGCTTGATGTTTTGTGAAAAAGATTGTGATCTTCCTTCTCTTGAAACTGAGTTTAATCTTGATAATGAACAAGCTATTGTAGAACTAACTGTTTTGCAACCGGAGCTTCCGAGTAGTCTTGTTTTGTCTCCACAGGTTTTTCAGGAAGAGCCACTGGATTTTCCACATCAGTGCCCATGTCTTGACACTAGGAAATGTTTAGATGATGATCTAGGTCCTATCTTTGATGAGGAGGACGAACCTGATCCAGTCTTTGATGAAGAAGCAACAAGCATCACATCCATTGCTATGGAGAATTATCTATGCTTTGATCCCGGCACAACTCCTGCCTCTTTACCTCCTGATCTTCAAGAGCACTTGTTTGTTTTGAGTATCCAGGAAAGACAAGTTCAGCCTCTGAATGAAAGCATTGGCCGTGCCCAACAACCTCAGATTTGGAGAAGCTTTGTTGTTCAAACCGGCTACCTTGGTGCCAGCGACAGAGGTTCAGTCCAAGAAGGATATCTCAACAGTCCGAAGGTCTTTTGTCTTGAATCCAATTTTATAAGAAGGCCAACTCATCAAGGATTCACTGAGGCTTGGAATCGCATGAAAATCTTCACGGATGAAGAAGTTATGAATTTTCCAAACCGGAGGTTCTTCAGTCCATCTAGGCGCGAGTACCAGATTTCTAAAGGAGATTCATGCCCCAGAAAGAATCGGCCTGAGCCAAAACCGATCCTCCATGAACCAAAGGTGTTTCCTCAGTCATCCTCCTGTCTAAACCAAAAGCACTGTAAGGATCATGAGTTGATTGCCTCTACTCTTCATGAAAATGTTTTGAAACCGAGAATTTCAAAAAGAAAACATATTCTTACTTGGTTGAAAAACGTTTTGCTCAAACCTTTTCATGAATTGATTTCATTGAGCTGTGCTTTGAAAGAGATTTGGTGCAGGAAAAAGCATGAACAAAAATTGCTTAGGCCAAAGAATCAATTTGATTTCATTCATGATAAGAATTTTTCAGATTTGGCATTGTCTCTTTCTTTTCCTAACTGTTTCTCACCTTGGCCTGATTTTGTGATTGACAAATCAATTTTTGGCAACCAGCTTACTTGCTTAATGCTTGACCACGTCCTTGATGATTATCCTAAATGCTTGGATTCTGTTTTTGGTGTCTTAAGGATAGAGAAACCCTTTGATTATTCCTTTACCAGATTTGATGTGGTTTCTCTAGTTGCTTTGAATAAACAGGATAAGCATGATCAGTTTCTAAGGAGAGCAAGCACCAATGGACGCCAAAGTACTTGGAATTCCTTGATGAAAATGACTTCAAAACTCCAAGGAAGTTTCTGTCCATATTTTTCATTCTCTGAATTTTCCATGAATTTTAATTCCTTTGTATCTGATTCATCTCTTTTTGATATAGGTACTTTGGATTTGAGGACAAATCCTTTTGAAGAAGGAGGGAATGATAGAACCCAGGACCTGGACCAGGGTGTGGAGCAGACTCAGCATGGTGACCAGGACGATCAGATCAGTCCAACTGAGGTTCAGCCATTTAGCCGTTCCAGATCAACGGACAGAGCCGTGTACCGGATCGACCCGCGTGCACCCGGACGTGACCTAAGGATGGATCCACGACCTGTTGACCAAATCAGCCAAACCACAGGCGTTCTTCCCCGACCCATTCGCCATTCTAGAGCCAACAGTCAAGCCAGAACCCATGATCATCAAGAAGAATCAGATTCCAGACTTAGCCTGTCTTTCCTGGCCCGTTTGGGACGTACCGCACGCCCGGATCAGGCTGATCACGACCTTTCCAACCACTTTGATGATTTCATGATGATCAATGCTTCCAACTACTCCAAAGGAAGGATACTTAAGCTCTCTGAAGATTTGGGTCGAGCTATCTCTTCATCCGTTCATGGATCATCGATTTTCCTTTGCTTATTTTGAGTCTTCTCTCATTGTTCTTTGCTTAGAACATTCATACTTCTCTTGGTGAGGTCATCTCCAAGCGAACCACTTCGTTGTGTTGGACCGGTGCGTCACATCCGGCAACCTTCGAATCTCTGGTAGTATCTTTGGGCTATTCCGCAACCCTTAGTGTCACCGTTCATACCATCAGTTCTCTTTCCTTACGGATCGAGTTCATATCCCCCTTACCGGTTGAGTGTTCGTTCCTTAGGGTTCTTCACTAACCATTCTATGTACATCTATGCAACATTGCTAGATCATACCTTTGCCACATCCACGGAGCTTGTTAGCTCATCGGCCCAGCTACTCTAGCTGAATGAACTCATAGACCAGCTGATCGAACTGTCACACTTGAACTGAGCTAGGACCGAGCTATGGCCAGCTGCCATATACTGCGTCCAGCTCCTTTACACACACAAAACAACTCCCTTAGGTACTTAGTCATTCAGCCAACCATCCCCACAGACATAAGTAACCCTTGAGAAGTCTTCAAACAGCTAAGGACATGCATCTGGCCCTTACCGGCTCATGCACTGTCCCACATCCTTTTGCCTTATCAACTTATGATATCAAGTCCAGCTCATGGAATAACAACGCCCATCAGATCCTGAGTCAATCAACCAACCACCCCACATGACCCAGAACTGATGAGTCTTCACACGTACCAAACCGGCCATGGAACCATGTCCCAACGAAGCCGATCAGTCCTCCTCTTACCACTGGTGCATCCTTTGATCAATCAGATCAGACAGCTTGATCCATCACCTATGGATCAGGTCATCCATCCTTGCCAAAGATCAGATTACACACGGCCTTCTTTAGATAAACAAACCGGCCCCATACTTGTGGTCCATGCCACTTAGTACTGGCCTTACTCGCCTCCACGGCTTGCTGCTGGTTCCAAATGAATTGGACCTTGCACCCCACATGGTTCCTCATGTACTAGGATCCCCATGTGTCTCCTCCATGATTTGGATCATTGATTCACACCATGATCAGAACTAACACACACACCATGATCCACCATGGATCACTATCCAATGAGTGGCCTCTAACTTCCATCCCACATGGATGAGTTAGATCAACTAAGATCCGCCCCTTATCTCAGGGTCCTGGATCCTTAGTTTACATCACAACATATGGTCTTCAAGGGGCGTTCCATACTTGGCCTTAACCGCACCACAAAAGAAAGAAACATAACCTTGAAAGTAATTATAAAATCAGTTACCTTATACATGATTTGATTAGATCAAGTGCCTTTCCTTATTATGTTCGGCCATGCTCCTCCAGTGCACGCCTCTATCAATCCTTATCACATACCTCCTGTATTTATAAGATCCATTCATGGGTCGCACCCCTGATCCCTTCCATGGAACTTCCATGAAACCAGTTTCTACACTGCATCCACCTTCAAGGCTATTCATGCCATTGTCAGGGAAGTCCGGCCTTCTCCCTTCTCTCTTGGGTATTTGCGTGTGTTCCCAAGATACGGGGGAATCGTAGGACGTGTTCATCCGTGGTGAAAACCTACCACAGGGTCGTTCATAACTCCCCTTGCACTTCCATGAAACTGCCATCCCACACACCTCTCTCCTTAAGGCTATCTTGGCCTTTGGGAATTAATTCCGGTCATCTACCTTCTTTCCTCACCATTTTCGTGTGTTCTCAGGCCCTGTAGGATGCTTTGTGTGATAACATCACGGATCAAAACCACCAGAAAGTCGTTCATAACTTCCCCCCTTGATCTCTCCCAAAACTGCCTCTTTATGACCTTCACATCACCATGGGTCTTGGATTGGGAATCGGACCAACTCTCTGTCTTTTCTCTGTGTTTCTTTGTGTTTCAGGGTGTAGGAGGAAGCCCTGGCGTGGCTGCTGTTGGGGTCAAAAACGGTTACGACAAATTTAACATTCAAAACGTCCGAGGAGGAAAATAAGAATTTCTCCGAAGAGTATTTTTTGAAATAGACTCTTTCTTACGAAAAAGCTTTACGGAAGAAAGAATCGAGATGTCCGACGAAAAGCTCGAAACAGGTCGCTACGTAGCGACCGAGCGATCGTCCCGCTCGGTCGCTACGTAGCGACCGAGCGATCGTCCCGCTCGGTCGCTACGTAGCGACCGAGCGATCGTCCCGCTCGGTCGCTACGTAGCGACCGAGCGATCGTCCCGCTCGGTCGCTACGTAGCGACCGAGCGATCATCCCGCTTGGTCGCTACGTAGCGACCGAGCTCGAGCCAAAGCTCGGTCGCTACGTAGCGACCGAGCGATCGTCCCGCTCGGTCGCTACGTAGCGACCAAGCTCAGCCAAGCTCGGTCGCTACGTAGCGACCGAGCGATCGTCCCGCTCGGTCGCTACGTAGCGACCGAGCTCGAGCCAAAGCTCGGTCACTACGTAGCGACCGAGCGATCGTCCCGCTCGGTCGCTACGTAGCGATGGAGCTCAGCCAAGCTCGGTCGCTACATAGCGACCAAGCGATCGTCCCGCTCGGTCGCTACGTAGCGACCGAGCTCAGCCAAGCTCGGTCGCTACGTAGCGACTGAGCGATCGTCCCGCTCGGTCGCTATGTAGCGACCGAGCTCAGCCAAACTCAGTCGCTATGTAGCGACCGAGCGCTCGTCCCGCTCGGTCGCTACCTAGCGACCGAGCTCAGCCAAGCTCGGTCACTACGTAGCGACCGATCGATTATCCCGCTCGGTCGCTACGTAGCGACCGAGCTCAGCCAAGCTCGGTCGCTACATAGCGACCGAGCGATCGTCCCGCTTGGTCGCTACGTAGCGACCGAGCGATCGTCCCGCTCGGTCGCTACGTAGCGACCGAGCTCAGCCAAGCTCGGTCGCTAGAGCGATCGTCCCGCTCGGTCGCTACGTAGCGACCGAGCTCAGCCAAGCTCGGTCGCTACGTAGCGACTGAGCGATCGTCCCGCTCGGTCGCTATGTAGCGACCGAGCTCAGCCAAACTCGGTC
This sequence comes from Brassica napus, assembly GCF_020379485.1. Lineage (NCBI taxonomy): Eukaryota > Viridiplantae > Streptophyta > Magnoliopsida > Brassicales > Brassicaceae > Brassica > Brassica napus. The sequence goes on along the minus strand of NW_026015462.1, from coordinate 59,858 downwards.
GCTACGTAGTGACCGAGCGCTCGTCCCGCTCGGTCGCTACCTAGCGACCGAGCTCAGCCAAGCTCGGTCGCTACGTAGCGACCGAGCTCAACCCAAAGCTCGGTCGCTACGTAGCGACCGAGCACTCGTCTCACTCGGTCGCTACGTAGCGACCTGGCTCGAGCCAAACTTCGGTCGCTGTGTAGCGATTGAACCTTTCCGAACATCGATACGACACTAGTCCATGCATTCTCGTCAAACCTTCGAAGGCTATCTCCCGAAGACCGTAGGAAGCTCAGTCCATGTTTCCCGCTATTCTAATTCATCGATCAAACTTCGCGGATTAGAAACCGCGGAAAACTCGTAGTAAACGTGTCGAGTCGTAAGACGGCCCAAAGGGACCTAAAACACGATTCGAAGCCCATCCTACGATTTTCCTAACCAAAAGCCCGTAAACCACAGCATGGTTTACGCTTGGCCCACAAGGAAGGATAAATGTCAAGTTTCCACGGATAAATACGGAAGTTTTGAAGATAATTATGAAGATCGGGAAAATGGAATACCTCCATTTTTATGCTATGACGGCTTAAGGGCAGAAGAGTAAAAGCGTAAACCGACCTTGGAGCTAGTATATAAGGAGTCCTAGGCGAGGAGCAGAGGGGAGAACTTTTTCAGAGAAAACTTAGCACTTAGAGCAATTTAGGCAATTTTCCGTTTTTGTTATTTCGAGCTGCGACTCAATTAGGTTTAGCCGTCTTAGGGTTGCTAGAACTAGGAATCTCGCCGACAGCTCTCGAGCCCAGGCTTATACCTTGTTGTAACGCTCATACGCAGATTCGGAATAAGATCTACTTTTCTCTCTTTTCGATTTCTTATTTTTATCGTTGTTATTCTCGTGTTCTGATTGCTTGACGTGTGGTAATTAACAGATATCCGGGTCCTCTGGGAAACTAGGGTTTTCTTAGTTTCCTTATTTAAACGGAAATCGACAGTGTGAATTTCGGTTCCCACAGTTTGGCGCTAGAAGGAGGGGGACTTACGGATCAATCTAACCCGCAAAAGCCACTCAACGATCAGGAACGATATGCGAGATTCGACGTGCACGAACGTCATCTCATTCAAGGGGGGAGAAACGATCGATCGAGCCAAACCTCGAAACGATCTCCTTGTTATCGAGTTGACGATTCGAGATATCGACGTCGCTAGAGTACTAATCGATACCGGAAGCTCGGCCGATATCATCTTCAAAGACACTCTTGAAAAGATGGGGATCAGTCAATCCGAGATCGCGAAATACCCAAGCCCACTGCTAGGACTTTCGGGGGAAACGACCATGGCCTATGGATCGATTAGACTCGCTGTCAAAGCCGGAACCGTGACGAACATCACAGAGTTTCTAGTCGTTGACCGCCCCGCATCTTACAACGTTATCATGGGGACGCCATGGCTGAACACCATGCACGCAATCCCATCAACCTACCATCTTTGTCTCAAGTTCCCGACCCCTAACGGAGTCGAGGTAATCTGGGGAAATCCAAGAGTTTTGCAGGTTTGTTTCGCCGCGGAACTAAAACGAAAGAGACCGATCCTCGAAATTACTCCTAAGAAAGCGGAGAAAAAGACCTCCAGCAAAGATACGCGAAGTCAGGATTCAGCGGAATTCTTCTGGCAATCTCGTATCATCGCAGCTCTATATGAAAAACGCGAGCCAACATGTGAACCCGTGGTAACGATCTGTCTCGACGAAGCCTTCCCAGAACGCTGCGTCAAGGTTGGAGCCAATCTCCACGAGCCTTTAAGGACAGAACTCATAACCTGTCTTAAAAAGAACCTTAATACTTTCGCATGGGCTGCGGAAGATATGCCAGGAATCGACATTAACATGTCACGAGCTGAATATCGACCCAACGTTCAAACCCGTCAAACAGAAAAGACGGAAGCTGGGACCCGAACGTGCTGCCGCAGTAAACGATGAGGTCGAAAAATTGCTTAAAGTTGGGTCGATAACGGAAGTAAGATACCCGGACTGGCTCGCCAACCTCGTAGTAGTCAAAAAGAAAAACGGGAAGTGGCGAGTTTGCGTAGATTTTACCGACCTAAACAAGGCATGTCCAAAGGATAGCTTCCCTCTACCACATATCGATCGATTGGTAGAAGCAACAGCGGGCAACGAACTCTTATCCTTCATGGATGCCTTCTCAGGTTATAATCAAATTAGGATGAATCCCGACGATCGTGAGAAGACTGCGTTCATTACCGATCGCGGAACTTATTGCTATAAGGTAATGCCCTTCGGCCTCAAAAACGCTGGAGCAACTTACCAACGACTCGTGAACCGAATGTTCTCCAAACAACTCGGAAAATCGATGGAAGTTTATATCGACGACATGCTCGTCAAATCTCTCAAAGCAAGAGATCACGTGTCACATCTCGAAGAATGCTTTGCACAACTAAACTCCCACAACATGAAGCTCAACCCGACGAAATGTAGATTCACCGTGGCATCAGGAGAATTCCTCGGCTACTTGGTCACCAACCGCGGCATCGAAGCAAATCCAAAACAGATCAACGCACTAATCGAGATGGCTTCACCAAAGAACAAGCGGGAGGTCCAAAGACTGACCGGCAGAATCGCAGCACTTAACCGATTTATTTCACGATCAACAGATAAGTGCCTGCCCTTCTACAACGTCCTGCGAGGAAATAAAAAATTTGAATGGTCGGAAGAGTGCGAAAACGCCTTCCAACAGCTGAAGCGTTATTTAGCTACTCCTCCAGTCCTCGCAAAACCCGTGGAAGGGGAGCCTTTATTCTTGTACATCGCGGTGTCGGCAACGGCCGTAAGCGGAGTCCTGATCAGGGAAGAACGCGGAGAGCAGAAACCTATTTTCTACATAAGCAAAACCTTGCTGGATGCCGAATCTAGATATCCGTTGATGGAAAAATTGGCATGCGCGGTCGTAACATCGGCCCGAAAACTAAGACCATATTTCCAATCCCACACGATTGTCATCCTCACGGCTTTTCCCTTACGGACAATTTTGCATAGCCCAAGTCAATCAGGACGATTGGCTAAGTGGGCGGTCGAGTTGAGCGAGTATGACTTCGAATACCGACCAAGGACGAGCGCAAAATCACAAGTGCTCGCAGACTTCCTGGTCGAACTTCCAACGGGAGCAATAACCAATGAGGAACCAAATTCCACCTGGCTCCTCCACGTCGACGGATCCTCATCCAAGCAAGGATCGGGTATCGGGATCCGTCTCACATCTCCAACGAGCGAGATCTTGGAACAATCGTTCAGGCTGGAATTCCATGCCTCAAACAACGAGGCCGAATACGAAGCGTTAATCGCAGGTCTACGTTTGGCTCATGGCTTAAAAATACGCAATCTCCACGCCTACTGCGACTCCCAGTTAGTGGCCAGTCAATTCAGCGGAGAGTATGAAGCCAGAGACGAACTGATGGACGCGTACCTCAAACTGGTCCAGGGTCTAGCTCAAGACTTTGACTGCTTCGCCCTTACCCGGATCCCCCGTTCCGAGAATGTCCAGGCGGACGCCCTCGCGGCCTTAGCATCAAGTTCCGATCCAGGACTCAAAAGGGTAATTCCTATCGAATTCATCGAACATCCGAGTATCAGACCACCAGTCGTTGTCAATCTCATAGAGGGTCAAGACGACGAGGAAGAAGAAATTACGGTACCACCACCATCAGAGCAATCTGATTACGGCTGTGATACCCCATGGCTTCAGGCGATTCGAGACTACATTATCGACGGGCAACTGCCCGCCGAAAAATGGGCAGCTCGCAAGATCCAAACACAGGCTGCACGCTACGTGACAGTGGACGGTGAAATCTACAAATGGAGATTCTCCGGACCACTCCTGACGTGCCTGGAAGGAGAAAAGGCGAGGAAAGTAATGGAGGAAATACATTCCGGCTCATGCGGTCATGGAAAGGATTAGAGGCAGTGAATCAGGCCGATCTACTTACCAGGATACAGCAGGCCCAGAGTTTCGATGATAACTTGCAGAAAGTGGCTCTTAACGACAAGACGAAGTATCAGATCACAAGCAACGGAACAATCTTGGTGAATGGCCGAGTAAGTGTTCCAAAAAGCAAGGATCTTAAAGAAGAGATTATGAGTCAGGCTCATAAGTCAAAGTTCTCAGTCCATCTGGGCTGAATAAGATGTATAGGGATTTAAAAAGGTACTATCACTGGGTAAGGATTCAAACAGATGTGGTCGAGTGGGTGGCGACGTGTCCTACTTGCCAGTTTGTGAAGGCCGAACATCAATTGCCCAATGGTATGCTCCAGAATCTCCCCATACCAGAGTGGAAGTGGGATCACATCACAATGGATTTTGTGACCGGTTTTCCTACGACCAGGAACCAAAAGGATGCGGTTTGGGTGGTGGTTGACAGACTAACCAAGTCGGCCCACTTCTTACCAATACAGAAAGGAGATGGGGTGGATCAGATCGTGAGGATTTACTTGGACGAGATAGTACGTCTGCATGGAGTGCCAGCTAGTATTGTCTCGGACTGAGACCCTAGGTTCACCTCTTACTTCTGGCAGGCTTTTCAAAAAGCCTTAGGAACAAGAATGAACATGAGCACAGCCTATCATCTTCAGACGGATGGGCAATCAGAGAGGACAATCCAGACATTGGAGGACATGTTAAGGGCCGTGGTGTTGGATTGGTGCGACTCATGGGAAAAGCATCTACCCTTGGTCGAGTTTGCCTACAACAACAGTTTCCATACTAGCATTGGGAAGTCACCTTATGAAGCACTGTATGGATGGCCTAGAAGGACGCCATTCTGCAGGACGCCATTATGCAGGACGCCATTATGCTGGACCCAAGTGGGGGGGGGGGGGGGAGGAGCATGTTGGGGGGGAGGAGCATAGTGGAAGAAACCACTGAGAAAATAAGGTTCTTAAAGGAGAAAATGAAAGAAGCACATGATCGTCAAAAGAGTTATGCAGATAGACAGATGAAACATCTTGAGTTTGAAGATGAAGACTTGGTCTATCTCAAGATGATCACATTCAAAGGGAGGGCTAGAGTTTCTGGCAGAAGAAAACTAGACCCTAGGTACTTGGGTCCATTCATAATCATAGAAAGAGTTGGGGAGTTGGCTTATAAGTTGGAACTGCCACTAGCCATGGATGCGTTCCATAACGTGTTTCATGTGTCCCAACTCCGAAAATGTTTGTCTGATCAGGACATAGTACTACCCGAGATCCTTACAGATTTGGGTAAGAATCTGACTCTAGAGACGAGGCTGGTCCTCATAGTGGATCGAACAGAAAAGACAACAAGGAAGAAGACCATTCCCATGATCAAGGTCGTGTGGGAATACAATGGCAATGATGAAATCACTTGGGAAACAGAGGTCGTGTGCTGACGGACACACACGGACAGCCATGGACGTTATGTGTGTTCTGACGGACAGCCACAGACGTCCTGTGTGTGTGCTGGCGGACACCCACAGACGTCCTGTGTGTACTGAACAGACAGCCCATGTGGGCCAAAATCACCCAAACAGTCTGTCATGTCCCCGGTCCGAGATAGGGTCGTTGGGACGAGCCATGGTGCGGGGAGACGCACCAACCAGGTCATTAGACCAGTAGACAAGCGTATCATGGCTCAGACATAGGGTTAAGGGCATCAAAGTGTTGAGACTTAACCAGGGTGAAGAAAAAATGGGTTTAATAGAGCTGGACGAGTGATGTGGGAGCTGGATGGGGCCGAGCTTGGGCAGCTAAGGGAAGCCTAATGGGAGATTAGTCAGTATGCATCACCTCGTGGAGCTATAAGGACTAGCTCACTCAGCTGGGACCAGCTAGTAGTCAGCTCAATTAAGTTGGGCCGAGTGTTCAAGTCCAGGACAGTTGGGGCGGTTAAAAGGATGGTTATGGTGGTTCGGTTAGATGGTGTGGCCACGGTATGGACGGTCAGTTAAAGGTCTTGGCCTTGGTTTCCGGATAGAGAACCGGCAGGGATAGGAGCAGTTGGAGGTAGTTGAGGACCGGTTGGGGCAGTTATTGCCGAACGGTTGCAAGGGAGAGAGAGACACCTTTTCGGTTACAACTCCCACCCCTTCGGCCCCATGGCAGTTCCGACTCCTTCTCTCTATAAATACTGATCCCTGGATCCAGAATTTGACACAGAATTCTTGAGGGGAACCTCTGCCAAAATCGTGAGAGACAAACACCAAAAAGAGAAGAGAGAACCGGCGATCCAAGGAGAGAACCGGCGAGAGGCTTGGCTGTTCTAGGAGAAACCGGATCGTGGGAAGCAAGGCCTGAGGAGATGGATACCAGACAGAGAGACAGAGAGAAGGACAAAGTGAAGGAGATGGCGCCTGGGGAGAGAACGCCTAAGGTCAGTGGTGTGGACAGCAAGCGATCGGTCTTAGCCGGCTGATGATTCGATCGGGCTTGTGGCCGGTTTGCTATGCGCCTACATCTACTCTCTCTATCTCTTTAGATTTGCTTGTCCTATCAGATTATTGTGTTTGTTTGTTCGGGTCATACAGGGAACACAGAACCAAGGCCCTGGCCGGTTCAGTATCCAAGTCCTTGGCCTTTGGCCGGACTATTCATGGTCGGATTTGGACGTTCTAGTGTGTTTCGTTGGAAACTGTTTATGGGAATCTCTTAGTTGGGATTTATCAAGGATTATCGTGAATTTTAATTAGTTTTTGGGAATGTATTTGAGTATGTTGGTTTGGACAGGTTATAGATTCTAAGTAGCCAAACCATGCTTATCTAGACTTGATGTTAGGATATCGGCCATATGAATGTGCATTGTGTCTTGTGTGGTTTCAGGATCGGACATGGGCCGTGGTAAGGGAAAGGCACCATGAAGACTCAGGCCATGGGAAGATGTGTGGTGAATGGGTCATTGTAGGTAGATGTGAAATACTGATAGCCTATTGTGCAACTTGTGAACTTATGTTAGACTATGTGTGTATAACTTATTAGGACGAACCAAAGAATGATGTATGAATCTCAGTTTATATTTATACAATTGATTTTCCCCTTATGTTTCCTTGTTTAGATTGATTGTATTGAACTTCAGTTGAAATGAATTGAATTTAGAAAGATAAGACTTAAAACTTGGTTCACTCGGACTTAGATTGAAAGGTTAAGGCCGCAGATCAGTTTGGGCTTAAGAGCCGGGATTGGGTCTTACAAGTCGGTATCAGAGCATGCTTGATTCTAGGATTGGTTTGGGTTATGTGTTCACCACACGTCCGGCTGCTTGGTCTCACGGGTTGTTTGTGTTTGTTTGGTTTGATGTTGTTTTGCTTAGTTCTAATCGTGAGATGAGGTTTATACGTTTAGACTAACACTAAGTGTTTTTGCCTAAGGGAACTAAGCGGACTAAGTCCCGGAAGGGCAAGGAAGCGGCTGGTGGTTCTGGACCGGTCATAGGAGATGGGGCCAACCCCACTCAAGTGTTACCAACCCAGACGGGGCTGGTTAATGAGAAGACCGGGGAACCCTTCGCGACGTTCCTGCCTACTGAGGTTCAGGTTGATAACCTGGGTGAGCAACAACAAGAGGGACGGGAGGAGGAAGGTGATTCCTCCCATGTAGGAGACAAGACCGGACCTGGAGATGGGGCGGAGGAGTTGGCCGAGCCATCTATGCGGGAGGTGACAGATGTGGTTAAGGCCATGGGCACTCAGATGTTGGCTTTCATGCATGAATTTACCCCTTTTTTGAACTCATCGGTTGGCCAGATCACCCCAGCTCAGGCCACGGTTCAGGCAACTCAGAGAGCAGCTAGGACAGCTGGGACAGCAGCTGGTGTAGCTCGTGCAGCTGCACAAGTAGCTCGAACAGCTGCCAGGACAGCCGAGGACCGAGCTTCGGTCGAAGCTGAGGTAATGGAGATTGATCTACCAGCTCATCCAGTTAGGAGAGTGGATTACTTGAGCCTTCTAGCTCACATATCCAAGCTGGGTACGAAGCAGTTTGCTTGTAGTTCTGATCCCATTGAGGCAGACGAGTGGAGGAGCAGATTGGCTCGGAATTTCAGCTCAACTCGTTTCCCAGAGGAGTACAAAAAGGACATTGTGGTTCACTTCCTGGAAGGTGACACACATAACTGGTGGTTAGCTCTAGACAAACGCACCAATGGGACAATTGAGTGGTTCTCAAACTTCGAGGTGGAGTTCAACCACAAATACTTCTCGGCTCAAGCTTGGGACCGTCTGGAGTCTCAGTTCCTAGACTTGACTCAAGGACGCATGACAATATGTGAGTACGAAGAGAAGTTCAACCGGCTCAGATGATATGTGGGCAAGGAGTTGGAGGAGGAGACAGTACAGATACGTAGGTTTGTTCGAGGCCTAAGGGTCGAACTTCGAACCTATTGCTCCGTTGGTCACTTCTAGACAGTGTCTGAACTGGTGGAACGCATGGCTATGGTGGAGACTAACTTCGCTGAAGAGGCCAAGCTGAAGTCTAGGGGCCACACGGCTTCTAGTGGATCCGGAAGCGACCGGAAGAGAAAGAGGGACACGGCCAAAGGGGCAAGGCCTCATGTGATAGGCTGGAGTGTTCTTCATGTAGAAGGCATCACGGTGGAGAGTGTTGGAAGGCAAAGGGGGCTTGCACCCGTTGTGGCAAGATGGGCCACTTTGCTCGAGACTGTCCTGGACGGTCAGAGAACCGTGGACAGGGCTTGGGGAGTGACCCCAGAAGCTGTCATTACTGCAGCAAGACGGGACACCTACGCTGGGAATGTCCCAATATGCAAGCTGAGGCTAAAGAACGTGGGGAGGCCAGCAAGCCAAGCCAGACCCGAGGTCAGACCTCAGCACCGCGTGTGTATGAACTGACCAAGGACGCAGCAGAGGCTGGACCATCACTGGTAACATTCTAGATCCATTCTTTTTCAATTCAGTAGATTGGCATGGTACATAACTTAGAATGGATTAGATGATTAGAAAAGGGGGGTCTTATGTAGGGACCCTATGTATTGGTGGTGTGGAAACACACGTACTGTTTGATACTGGAGCTACACACAGCTTTGTGAGCCCAGATATGATCGGAAAAGGGTTGTTCCAGATGGGAACGGAGGATGATCCTTGCATAGTGAATGCGGCCGGTGGGCAAGTAGTGCATTCATTAGGGCGAGTAAAGGATATCCCAATAGTGATCCAGTATAGAGTTATGCCTATGGATCTGGTTGTGGTCTGCCTTAAGAATCATGAGGTGATATTAGGCATGGACTGGCTTGGAAAGAATCGGGTTACTCTGGACTGTCACAGAGGAAGGGTGCAGTTTGAGACTGGGTGTGGACCCCCGATCAGGTTCCAAGGTATTCGTCTGACTTCTGGATGCTTAGTGATATCAGCAGTCCAAGTGGAACGGATGCTTGAGAAGGGTTGTGAGGCCTTTTTGGTCACAATCGCCACTAAGGAGGTTGTAGGGGCTGGTGACCGGACGGGATTCCGCTGGTTAAAGATTTTGAGGATGTGTTTCGGGCACTACAGGGCATTCCCCCTGATAGGGCTGGCCGGTTCATATTAGAACTAGAACCAGGGACGGCCCCCATGTCCAAAAGTCCATATCGTATGGCTCCGGCCGAGATGGCCGAGCTAAAGAAGCAACTGGAAGAGTTGTTGGACAAAGGGTTCATACGACCAAGTGTCTCGCCTTGGGGAGCACCAGTTCTTTTTGTGAAGAAAAAGGATGGTAGTTTCAGGCTGTGTATTGATTACCGAGGGTTGAATAGGGTTACTGTAAAGAACAAGTACCCATTACCCAGAATTGATTAGCTGTTGGATCAGCTCAAAGGGGCCAAATGGTTTTCCAAGATTGATTTCGCCTCAGAATATCATCAGATCCCAATTGAGCCTAATGATATCAGGAAGACGGCGTTCCGGACCAGGTATGGCCACTATGAGTTTGTGGTTATGCCATTTGGTCTAACCAATGCACCAGCTGCATTCATGAAGATGATGAATTGTATCTTTCGAGATTTCTTGGATGAATTTGTAATCATCTTCAAAGATGACATACTTGTATATTCCAGAAACAAGGAAGACCATGAGAAGCATCTCAGGGCCGTACTAGGACGTTTGAGGGAACAAAAACTCTTTGCCAAACTAAGCAAGTGTAGTTTCTGGCAGAAGAGCGTTGGGTTCCTCGGACACATTGTGTCTGATCAGGGCGTGTCAGTAGATCCGGAGAAGGTTCAGACTATACGAGATTGGCCACAGCCTAGGAATGCTACTGTGGTTAGGAGCTTCCTAGGGCTGGCCGGCTACTACAGAAAGTATGTCAAGGGGTTTGCCAGTTTGGCTCAACCCTTGACACGACTTACAGGCAAGGATGTGAAGTTTGCCTGGAATGAAGGGTGTGAGAAGTGTTTCTCAGCTCTAAAGGATATGCTGACGAATGCACCAATATTGGTATTGCCGGAGGGAGATCAACCTTATGTGGTCTATACGGATGCGTCCATCACTGGGTTGGGGTGCGTCCTGAAACATGGGAAGGTGATTGCTTATGCCTCGAGACAGCTGAGAAAGCATGAAGGGAATTATCCGATCCATGATCTAGAGATGGCGGCCGTGGTGTTTGCTTTGAAGATATAGAGATCGTATCTGTACGGAGCTGTTGGGGTCAAAATCGGTCACGACGGAATCAATGCCTGAAAGTCCGTAAAAATCAGCATGAACGTTTTTACGAAAAAGTAATCTTCGTAAAGATATCTTTACAAAGAGCCTTGCGGTAAAATCTTGTTCAAATCTCAATCGAACCACTAAATACCGATTGTCCGAAGGAAACAGACATGTATCCAATTCGGCCGCGGACAAGCTCGAGTACGGCAATCGGACCACAGAAAAGCCAAGCTCGATCGATACGCGGCGACCAAGCATGCACACAGCTCGGTCGCTACGTAGCGACCGAGCTCGAGCCAAGCTCGGTCGCTACGTAGCGACTGAGCGTCCGTCCTGCTCGGTCGCTACGTAGCGACCGAGCTCGAGCCAAGCTCGGGCGCTACGTAGCGACCGAGCATCCGTCCCGCTCGGTCGCTACATAGCGACCGAGCGTCCATCCCGCTCGGTCGCTACATAGCGACCGAGCGTGCGTTCTGGTCGGTCGTTACGTAGCGGCCGAACTCTTCCGAAACGTCGATACCACACCAATTCATGCATTCTCGTCTATCCTACTATGCTATCTCCCGAAGACCGTAGCGAACTCAGTTCATGTCTTCCGATCATTCTAAGACATCAATCAAACTTTGCGGTAAAAACCGCGGAAAGTTTGTTCTTTATCGAAAGAAGTCGTAATAAATGTTTCGAGTCGGAAGACGGCCCAAAGGGACCTAAGACACGACTCGAGGCCCAACTTACGATTTCTTAACCAAAAGCCCATAAACCGTATGACGGTTTACGCTTGGCGCGCAAGGAAGGATAAATGTCAAGTTTCCACGGATAAATACGAAATTTTGAGGATAAATACGAAGATCGGAAAAAATGGAATATCTCCATTTTATGCTATGACGGCTTAAGGGCAGAAGAGTAAAAGCGTAAACCGACCTTGGAGCTAGTATATAAGGAGTCCTAGGCGAGAGGCATGGAGAAGACTTTTTAGACTCGGAATTCTCTGCACTTAGAAACTTTAGGCTTTATTCTCGACAAGTTCGGTTTCTATGACTGGCACTCAATTACTAGACGAACTCGCCCAGGCAGTTCGATCTCTTGTCCAGCTCTATCAATTGAACTATGTTCGGCTTGATCCTCGAAAGGGGTACGTAGGCAGCCTTTAACAAGGTTCAGTCCGAAATCAATCAAAAACCTTTTATGTATCTTTTTCGTCTTTTGTTATCGAGCTGCGACTCAACTAGGTTTGAGATTTTAGGAAGCAAGAACTATGTAACTAGCTGACAGCCTTTGCGGCCAAAGCTCTTATGATCTCTTGTAATGATCGCAACGCTCTTACGCGGACTCGAAATAAGATCAAATGTTTTCTCTAAACTCGTTTGTTATCTTTTCATGATTTCCGCATATATTCGGTCACATGTCGTTGGCTCTCGCAGAGATCCGGGACCTTTGGGAAATTAAAGTTTTCCTAGTTTCCTTATTTAAACAGAAATCGACAGTGCGAATTTCGGTTCCCACAGGAGCCAAAGTCCAGATTCTCACTGATCATAAGAGCTTGAAGTACATTTTCACTCAGCCTGAGTTGAACTTGAGACAAAGAAGATGGATTGAGTATGTTGCTGATTATGATCTGGACATATCATACCATCTAGACAAGGCTAACATATTGGCTTATTTTCTCAGTGGTTTCTTCCACTATGCTCCTCCCCCCCAACATGCTCCTCCCCCCCCCACTTGGG